>NC_037677.1:19199538-19408008 GCF_003255815.1 Theropithecus gelada
TTTTTTGAGACGGAGTCTCGCTCTGTCGCCCAGGCTGGAGTGCAGTGGCCGGATCTCAGCTCACTGCAAGCTCCGCCTCCCGGGTTTACGCCATTCTCCTGCCTCAGCCTCCCGAGTAGCTGGGACTACAGGCGTCCGCCACCTCGCCCGGCTAGTTTTTTGTATTTTTTAGTAGAGACGGGGTTTCACCGTGTTAGCCAGGATGGTCTCGATCTCCTGACCTTGTGATCCGCCCGTCTCGGCCTCCCAAAGTGCTGGGATTACAGGCTTGAGCCACCGCGCCCGGCCTACACACCAGGATTTTAAAAAGCATTGGTGACTAATTTAGCTGGGGATGGTGGTGCATGCCTACGAGTCCCAGCTGCTTGGCAGGCTGAGGTGGAAGGACTGATTGATCCTGGAAGTTCAAGGCTACAGTGAGCTATGACGGCACCACTGCACTCAGCCTGGGCACCACAGAAAGACGCTATCTCTAAAAAAAAAAGGTGATTATTATTCTATTTCTGTATTTTACCTTCTCTATGCTATTGTACCAGGTGATTTCTAACAGGACCTGCAGACAGTTCGACAGGATAAACTACATTTTATGTGAAATAAAGCATGTTCAAAAAGCAAGGGGGCAGATGGTGGCTGAAAGAAACTCCACCTGAAACCGAGGCTAAGTTTATTTTCCCAGGTCCCTGCTACTAAGATCTCTAAGCTACAGGGAAAAAGTTAAACTCATCGCTAGATTTCCCTGCCTGCTCAAGACCACACCCCCACTGGCAGCTTAATTCTTGGTGAGGATGAAAAAACTAAATCTATACTTGCCTTGAAAAGCAAGTATAGATTTTCAAAATAGTATCCTGTTGCCAGCTAAAGCAAACAGAGCGGTTTCAACCCCAGGAACTGACAGGCAGTGCAAAGGGGCAGATTGGAAGAGATTAAATATTTGTGCAAAAGCCCGTACCCCCCTTCACAAAGGGCTGCCTCTGTCTGACATAAAAGGCAAGGGATGCGGGAACTGAGAAGACGGCCTTGTCTTTCCAGAGGAAGGACTGTTTGGGGCCGGAGGAGGTGGAGGAGGGGAGAGAAAATAGCAGAGGAGGGGAAAAATCAGACGGGCACATGTCGCCTGGTCACTGGCCAGGCTGCTGTCATCGGCGGAGGCTGCACTTCGGACCCGTGCGGTGAAGCCAGGCCACGCGGGCTCAGGGGCAGACGGAAACAGGATGACTCGAGCTCTGCAGCTGCCAGCCCGCGATGGCAGAGAGACCAGAGAGAAGCCCGCTCCAGAACCCACTCTCTCAGCAGCGGCACCATATTAATTTGCAGGGAGGTGGGGGAGGGCAGAGGAGGAGAGGGGCGGAGGGGGGAGGGCAGGAGAGGGCGGGCTGGGACAGAGGCCAAGGAAGCAGGTCATGTGCACACCGCAGCCCAAGGGCCTGCCCGGGGGTGCCCAAGAGGAACTTTAGAGAAGGGAGATAAAATTGTAGTTTTCGACTCTGCTGACAGTCGATCAAAGCTACTTTCTGCTTCTGAGACATTTTAGTGGCTGCCAGGAACTTAGAATTTGGAAAAGAAAAAAGAAGAGGAAAGGAAAAAATCTACAACGGAGCAGTCTGTGCGGGCGGTGGGGAGCTTGTTGATGAGAGTCTTTGAGGAATTGGGATTTTTCTGTGGACTTTGGAGCTCCTCGGGGGCTCACCACAAAGACCAACATGGGGCCGGCGGCGTAGCGAAAAATACCCTTAGGAGGCCCTTTGAACACAGCTCAGGTTACCACATTTCAGGAGAGAAAACGGGATGGACGGCCTGCGGTCCCTTGGACCAGTCGAGGGACAGGGCTGGAACTCTAGTTCCAAACCCTGGCTGCACAATGCAATCAATCGTCAGGACACGTGAAAAAATGCAAATGCTGGCCGGGCATGGTGGCTCACGCCTGTAATCCCCACACTTTGGGAGGCCAAGGCAGGCAGATCGCGAGGTCAGGAGTTCGAGACCAGCCTGACCAACATGGTGAAACCCCATCTCTACTAAAATTACAAAAAATTAGCCGGGCATGGTGGTGGGTGCCTGTAGTTCCAGCTACTTGGGAGGCAGAGGCAGGAGAATGGGGTAAACCCAGGAGGCGGAGCTTGCAGTGTGCCGAGATCAGGCCACAGCACTCCAGCCTGAGCGACAAAGCGAGACTCCATCTCAAAACAAAAAACAAAAAACAGAAAAACAAACCAACAAAAAACATTAACCAGGCGTGGTGGCAAGGGCTTGTAATTCCAGCTACTCAGGAGGCTGAGGGAGGAGAATTGCTTGAACCCGGGAAATGGAGGTTGCAGTGAGCTGAGATTGCGCCACTGCACTCTAGCCTGGGTAACAGAGTGAGACTCTGTCTCAAACAAAACAAAAAATGCAGATGCCAGACCTGGCTCACTTGAGTTAAATCAGTCTCCCTGAAGACGGGGTCCTGATGCAGATTTTTAAAAACTCCGCCACTGATTCTAATGCCCAGGCAAGGTCATGAACCCTGAGTAAGAGACCTAATGGGGCCCTGCTGAGGACAAGCTTCCCTTGGGCTGCGGTGCCCCATCTCTGCACTGGGTGATATGGTTTGGCTGTGTCCCCACCCAAATATCATCTGGAATTGTAACTCCCACAATTCCCAAATTTCCTGGGAGGAACCCAGTGAGAGGTAATTGAATCATGGGGAGTGGGTCTTTCCCAGGCTGTTCTCTGATAGTGAGTAAGTTTCATGAAATCGAATGGTTTTAAAAAGGGGAGTTTTCCTGCACAAACTCTTTTCTCTTGTCTGCTGCCCCGTGATATGTGCCTTTCACCTTCCCCCATGATTGTGAGGCCTCCCCAGCCATGTGGAATTGTGAATCCATTAAACCTCTTTCTTTTGTAAATTGCCCAGTCTCGGTTATGTCTTTATCAGCATTGTGAAAATGGATTAATACACTGGGAAAAGAGCATTAGGGTCACCCACCTTCTGACTATGCCCTGAAGGCTCAGGAAGCCTTTCCCCTTCGATGGCTGAGAGTCAATCCAGGGACCTCAAGAGTGGAGCCTTGTCATCAGAGCAGACTGGGGACAATAGAGGACAGAACACACACAACGTTCAGCAAATATTTGAAGGTCAGGCATGGCGGCTCATGCCTGTAATCCCAACACTTTGGGAAGCTGAGATGACAGAATCTCTTGAGGTCAGGAGTTTGAGACCAGCATGGCCAACATAACAAGACTTCCTCTCTAAAAAAAAAAAGCAAAAAATTAAAAGAATAAGCCAAGTGTGGTGATGCACACCTGTAGTCCCAGCTACTGGGGAGGCTGAGGCAGGAGGATCTCCTGAGCCCAGGAATTCGAGGCTGCAGTGAGCCATGATCCCACCACTGCACTGCAGCCTGGGCTAGAGTGAGAATCTATCTAAAAAAAAAAAAGAAAAAAGAAAAAAGAAAAAAAAAAGCCCACCAAAACAGAACCAAAAAACCCCAAATATGTGAGTAACTGTGCCAGGCACTATGCTATGCAAATGGTGAGTCTAACCAATTGGTTGATTCTGCAGCTCTGGGTTTTCCTGTAGACAGGAGCAGGAGAACAAGCCATACCCTGAGGTCTACAAGTGCAGAGAGAGCAAAAGCACAGTTTCTGAAAAGATAAACCCAGGACTCTTCATGCGAATATAAAATGAACACATGTCAAACACTTTATCCGACTCATCAATTAATGAGGAAATCAGTAAGATCTTAATACCAGGTCTGAGAGATGTGAAAAGCTAAGTATGTAGAGGTAGTTTACAAAAGGAATGTTAGGGTATGATTACTGGCTTAGATACAAGCCAGTTAATGTCTTACAGGGAAATAAACTATACACTTTGGAGTTGTTTTTGTTTTTCCTGCCAGATAGAAATGACTTTCATCTCTACCAAGGAAAAATCTACAACTTAACACATAACTTCTCTAAGTCTAGGAATTTTAAACAACAGTTAACAGTGAGTTGAAGAAAGTGCTTCTGCCCCCATGTGACATTGAAAGGACATGCTGCCACCAATTTGCCTGATTTTCAAGTTTTTGACCATTTTTCTCATTTTTCTTTTTTTTTTTAAGAGACAGGGTCTCACTGTCATTCAGGCTGGAGTGCGGTGGCATGATCATAGCTCACTGTAGCCTCGAACTCCCATATCAGTCTCCTGAGTAGCTGGGACTACAGTCACCTGCCACCACAACTGGCTGGTTTTTTAAAATTATTTTTCTTAGTAGAGATGGGGTCTTGCTATGTTGCCCAGGCTGATCTCAAACTCCTGGTCTCAAGTGATCCTTCTGCCTCAGCCTCCCAAAGTCCTGGGAATACAGGAGTGAGCCACCATGCCCAGTGGATCATTTTTCTTGAAAGAAAGAGAAAGATGGTGAGACCACAGGCCTAGAGAAGAAATAGGAAGGTACAAAGCACAAGAAAGGGCAGAATTGATGCAGCTACAAACAGATAAAGTGCAGGTCCTGTCTGGTTACGCTGGGCACTTGTATGACTTGTATGGAGGGATCATCCACATATTAGCTATGGCCACTGGTCCCTCAAGATCCTGGGAAGAGAGACTGTAGGAACATTGGAACGCCCAAGGCCTTCTGCAAGATTTCTGAGCGCTAAAGAGCTTACATTCTCATGGTCTTTTCTGGCTCTGAGCCTCCACTTCTGCTGAATTTGTTTGTTTAAAAATCCTCTCCTTGGCCCAGGCACAATGGCTCATGCCTATAATCCCAGCACTTTGGGAGGCCGAGGCAGGCGGATCACCTGAGGTCAGGAGTTCGAGACCAGCCTGGCCAACATGGTGAAACTCCATCACTAAAAATACAAAAAAAAAAAAAATAGCGCCTATAATCCCAGCTACATGGGAGGCTGAGGCAGGAGAATCACTTGAACCCAGGAAGCGGAGGTTGCAGTGAGCCGAGATCATGTCACTGCACTCCAGCCCGGACAACAGAGTGAGACTCTGTCTCAAAAAACAATAATAATACTAATAAATAAAAATAAAAATCCTTTCCTTGGTATGGTTGTTACTGACAGAAAAGAGGTTTCTTTTCTTCCTTTGTACCACACAAAAATAAAATTAAACCTTCCACAGAGACGTTTATATGGACTTTCCTTAGAAAGTTTAGGAAGACTGAAAGATCTGAAAGATCTAATGCAAAAAACTCAGACATGAGCAATTCCTGTTCCTTAAATGATACTTCTCCTCCTGCTCCCCTTCTGGGGTTTTTCCTCTTGTTTTCTCTTTTCTGTCTGACCAAACAGCCTATTTTTCTTTTGTTCTGGTTTTTTTTTTTTTTTTTTTTTTTTAATTGAGACATAGTCTTGCTGTGTCACCCAGGCTGGAGTGCAGTGGTGGCATCTTGGCTCACTGCAACCTCCGCCTCCTGTTCAAGTGATTCTCCTGCCTCAGCCTCCCATGTAGCTGGGACTATAGGCGCCCACCACCACTCCTGGCTAATTTTTATATTTTTAGTAGAGCCGGGGGTTTCACCATATTGGCCAGGCTGGTCTCAAACTCCTGACCTGGTGACCCACCCACCTCAGCCTCCGAAAGTACTATCATGCCTGACATTTTTTTTTTTTAAATCATCTTGGCTTGTAATAATTCAGATGCTCAAAGTTTTATCTTCTCTTTAAGCAGTTGATGAAAAAATGCTCTTACATGAACTTTGATCCCGCCTATAAGAAAAATGTGGTGCTGGCTGATAAGAAAGCAAAATTTTTACCCACATTTATAGTAAAACGTATAGAGCCCTCTTCCCCGCACAGCACTGCTCCCTCTGTCCCAGCCCTGCACACCCAGGATCTAACCTGCTCCCGACTTGAAAGACGTAAAAACCTAAGTATACATTTGCAGCAGATGTTTCTTTGGTTCTGGTGTTCTGGGCAGGCCCTTAGTTTCATGAACCTCTAAGAATTTCTTGATTTGGTGAGATGGAGCAGAGACCTCTCTTAAGGGTCTGCTGAGCACCCCCAAACATGACAATAAAGGAAAATCTTGAGTTCCTTCGAGGGAAGTTCCAGGCACCTAGCTGGCCCTGAGAAGTAAATGAGCAACTTGATAAGCAAGAAGGTAATAGTAGCTTCAAACAGTAGCCAAGGGCCGGGTGCAGCCAAGGCTCATGTCTGTAATCCCAGCACTTTGGGAGGCCAAGGGAGGTGGCCATGTCTCTACAAAAAATAAAAAAATTAAAAAAAAATTTAGGCAGGTGTGGTGGCGCAAGCCTGTGGCTCCTGCTACACGAGAGGCTGAGGTGGGAGGAAGGCTTTAGCCTAGAGGGCAGAGGTTGAGGTGAGCTGAGATCACACCACTGCACTCTAGCCTGGGCAACACAGTGAGACCCTGTCTCACAAAAAAAAAAAAAAAAAAAAGGTGAAAGCAGCTGGCTGGCTCAGGATATTCACTAGATGGTGATGCCTAACCATGAAGGATTCATTTTCAAAGACCCAGGATTTTATTATTTTATTTGAGTGCATCAGGAAATACGGTTTCTTTCTTTAAAAAAAATGTATTTCAATAGTTTGTGGGGTATAAGTGGTGTTTTTTGTTACATGGATGAATTATATAGTGGTGATTTATCCCAGCCCCCCTTCCCTTTCTCCCTTCTGCATTTCTGAAGTCCATGATATCACACTGTATGCCTTTGCATACTCATAGCTTAGCTCCTACTTATAAGTGAGATCATGTGGTTTTAGTTTTCCACTCTCGCCTTACTTCACTTAGAATAATGGCCTCCAGCTCCATCCAAGTTGCTGCAAAAGACATTATTTCCTCCCTTTTAATGGCTGAGTAGTATTCCATGGTGTATATGTACCACGTTTTCCTTACCCACTCATTGGTTGATGGGCACTTAGGTTGGTTCCACATCTTTGCAATTGTGAATTGTGCTGCTGTAAATTTACGTGTGCTGGTGTCCTTTTCATACAATGACTTCTAGGAAACGCAGTTTTGATGAACGCTCCAACCTGCATTCCTTACATCGCTTTGGGACTTTTACCTACTCCTGTAATTCTCAAACATTTCCACCCCTCTGCCTTCCAAGTAAGATGCTTACTAGCCAACAATTCCTGCTCTCTGCTAAGTGCTGGATACACAAAGATGAAGAAAACGCAGTGCCTGGCCCGCTCATGAATTCCACTGTGGATGCGTTGAGTTTGAAGTTCCTGTAGTACTTCTGGGTGGAGATGTCCAGCAAGCTGTTGAATATTTAGATTTGAAGCTCAGAAGTGACATTCAGAATCAGGGAGACATCACACCTCGTTTGTAGTTGATTGTGAGCGTGAAAAGCATGGCCCAGGACAGAGTGTAAAGTGGGAGGGGCTATGAGCAGGTACAGAATCCTGCAGAATGTGGGCGGGCCAGCCAGGAGACAGGCTTGCAGAGGACAGAAGGACGGTTCCGAGAGCCGTGGGCAGAAGCAGGGCAGGGTGGCGTCAAAGAAATGGGGGCTATGAAGGGACAAAGGAGAAGTGTCCCCTAGAAGACAGAAGAAAGTCCATTGGATTTGGAACAGGAAGAGGCCCACTGAGAGCGGCCTGGGGACAGAGTGCATGTGAAGACAGCCCGACATCGGCTGCTTTTTATAAATAGTATGGATGAGAAGAGGAGAGTCAGGATAGTTACTAGAGGAGCACTGAAGGTAGGGGGGAGTCGGTTTGGGGGCTTTGTTGGTGTTTGGCTGTTTATTTATTTACTTATTTGCATTGGGAGAAAGGGATTTGATGGCATTTACAGGCAGAGGGAAGGAGCCGGTAGGGAAGGACAGGTTGATGATTAGAACACGTGAGAAGGGCTGACACCCCCATCCCACCGCTTTTCTCCTTTTCCCAAACAAGCTGTGTGCCTTTGGATGGTTTCCTGCCCCCTCTCATCCTCAGATACCTCACCTGGAAATATGTACAGAGTAAAATGGTGAATCATGTGTAAGATCTCTCCTAGCTCTAAGAAAATTCTATTTCCCAATTTCAATCTTTCAGTTATCTAAATAGCAAAGGGAAGAATTATACAGGTTACGTATGTTTAAATAACTGCCTTTGAAATGAAAGCCAGCCTTACAATATCTCACAGCACTAAATGCATGCGTGTGGTAAAATGCAAAGCAACCCATTCAAAATAGTCATTGGCTGGTGTGGGGTTGACCGTGTAAATGGCATGTCTCCCTCTGCTTGTGAATCCAGGGGCTGGCCCTCGAGATCCACCATCCACATGTCATGCCACAGTTGAGTCTTCAGATCCAGCCTGTCATTATTTCCATCCTTGAGCACTGGGTAATGTGGTCCTGGCATAGCTCTGTGCCAAACACGTGGTTAACACTTGGACTTATAAATCGTTTATAATCAGCCTCCCTGGCCAATTACAATAGAGAATTTGTATGCAAGTGAAGATATTCAGGCATGCAGAAAATTAAACAGTCTATACACATGTTGAAATACATCTTACAAATTGCAGGAAACATATTCACGTTATGTTTTGTGAAGGCCCCAGCTGTGTTTAATAGACCCTTTCTAATAAGGAATGTTTTGACTATGATTCTCCCAAGACACTATAGCACTCAACAGAAAGACACATTTTTTTATTCATGAATCTTATAAACTTGAGCTCAAGAAGGACTTGGCACGCTTGTTCTGTGCCCCAGCAATGGAAGACAAGTGGTGACCTCATTCATTTCCTTGATGAAAAGATATCTTGATTGCTCTGCATCTAGAAGAATGGCTACTTTAAGTCCCAGGGGCTTAACGTCTTTGGATTGAGTGACAAGGATGAGCAGAGAGCAAACTCCATTTCCCTCCTACCATCTAATAAGTAGCCAGGGGCCGGTTCTTCCAGGTGCATCCTGGGCTTGATAGCACACAGAGGTCAGTCCATTAGGGAGGCCAGGCCTCCAAAATAAAAGGGTCACAAAAAGACAAAACTTGGTGACCACGTTCCTCCAACTCAAACATCATTAACACCTTCATTCTTGGGACAATGATAAAGTTTCCTGATAAGTATTGATAATTACCTGCTCTAAAGATTATTCAGACTCCCTGCTCCCTTTTCTGTTCTCTCTCTCCCTCTCACAATCTCTCTCTACCTTTTGGTGCAGAAAGAGAACGAGCAAACATCAAACCAGTCATCTGGGCTCCGCGATGAGCCTTTCAGGTTGAGCGATGCGCTGCCAGGAGAGTCAGGGATGTTTGGCTGGAAGGAAAAGGTGGCTTGTTGCTGTGTTTCTGTCTCTTCTGTTGCTCTTGCCTCTCATTACTGATGAACTAGGGGACTGGCTAAAGAGAGAGGGGCCTCCTGTATCTGTGCTCTCTGGGGGCTGCCTTCTGCCTGCCTTTCTGTACCCGTGCTCTGCCAACAACGTGCGGCTTGCATTCAATTTGTTCAAACACTCACCGGCTTTAATTAACTGATTTCTGTTCCAAGAACCAACATCAAATACTCTTGTGCTCTTTCATGGTGAAGCAGAAACCACTGGGTGAGGGGACAGGAAATCGCACTGCCCCCAACTCCTGCTGGTTACACTGAGCTGGGGCCAGAAACACCCCGTAAACCCTTGGGCAGTCATTTATTAGAAATAATGTCATTGAAATGGAAGTTGCCATGGTACAGTGGCCTCCCGCTGAGAGCCCAGACTCCTGGGGAGGAGGGAGGGAAAAGGTGCTCCAGCTCCCGCTGCTACACGTTGCCCTCACTCCCCCCGTGCAGATAAAGCACCACAGAGGGTTAGCGACTCTTTCATTTAAAAGGTAACTCGGGTGAGGTTTCTCTTCAACTCCATTGAATAAATGCTGAAAAAATCTTGGAGTCAGGAGAGTAAAATCAGAAGCTGAAACAAAATGACTTAATTGCTTTGCCATATACAGGCATATTTAGAAATGAGAGGTGCAACGGGAAAGATTGCATCACTGAGATTTTAAATCCTTGGTTACTGCAAGCAAACACAGCCACAAACCTGGATCCAAACTCTGTCCAAGTTGAAATAAAGGCAAGATTGGCTTTATCACAAATAGGTAGAGGTATGGGTTCATTGGGATGGGCAGCTTTTGAATTATTTTTGCCAGATGCTGTTTTACAGAGATGGATAGCTGGACAGTCCACGCCCAAGGATAGGGATTCGGATTAAACCAAGTGTGTGGTTTGGGTTTTAAGCTGTGCTGGGGGTCCTGTTACCTAATGACCCGGCCTCTGCTCTCTGCAAATAAGCCTCATCTTTCTGATGAAATTAGCAAGCATAGGCTTTTCCTCTTCTCTCATGGCCTGTCACCGCGGGTACACATGGAATGTGGAATTGCTCTTCGACTTTAAGTAGCTTGGGAGCCCAGCATGCTCCAGCCCCTCTGAGGTGTGCAATCCTGTGCTGCCTCCTCTTACCTGCGTGACCTCAGGCAGGTTAGTTTCTGTGAACTTCAGATTTGTCATTTCTAAAATTAAATGAATAGTAATAAGAATAATACCTACTGTATTTGTTACTATGGCTGCCTAGCAAATGACCCAAAACTTAGCAGTTTAAAACAACAAACACAGGCCGGGCGCGGTGGCTCAAGCCTGTAATCCCAGCACTTTGGGAGGCCGAGATGGGCAGATCACGAGATCAGGGGATAAAGACCATCCTGGTTAACACGGTGAAACCCCGTCTCTACTAAAAAATACAAAATAGTAGCCGGGCATGGTGGCAGGCGCCTGTAGTCCCAGCTACTCGGGAGGCTGAGGGAGGAGAAAGCGTGAACCCGGGAGGTGGAGCTTGCAGTGAGCTGAAATCCGGCCACTGCACTCCAGCCTGGGCGACAGAGCGAGACTCCGTCTCAAAAAAAAAAAAACAACAAACATGTGCGGCCTCACACAGTTTCCGCAGGGCAGGAATCCGGGAGCCGCTTAGCTCCAGCCCCGAACCTCCATGAGGCAGCAGTCAAGGGGCAGGCTGAGCCCAGAGTTATTCAGAGACCTGACTAAGGCCGGAGGACCTGCTTACACGATGGTGCATTCACAGGACTGCAGACAGGGAGCCCCCGGTCCTCACCTCCCAGGCTTCTCCACAGCTCACTTGAACGTCCTCATGGTGTGGAAACTGGCTTCCTTTCCCCAGAGTGAGTGATCCCAGACAGAGCAAGGGGTTAAGCCACGATAGCTTTTGCAGCATAGCCTGGGCGGTGACAAACCGTCACTTCTGTGTTCTGAAAGCCACACAGACCAAACCCAAGGACTGTGGGAGAGGCCCACGCAACGCTGCTGACCACGTCTCCCTTGAGGGGTGTTAGTGAGATGAGTGCGTGTCCGTGTGAAGTAAGCAAATGACACTCGGTAGAGGCTCGATAAAATAAACCAAAGTTATCATTATTTATCCCATCAGTACGGAGCATCCCAATTCAAAATGTGAGGCTGAGAAAGAACTGCTAGGTTAACATACAGAAGAGCCAAATGAGGGCTGGGAGTAGTGGTTCGTGCCTATAATCCCAGCACTTTGGGAGGCCAAGAAGGGACCGTTAACATACCCCAGGTGCTGAAGCCCAGCGCAATGAGGACAGAGGAATGGCCATTGGATCTAGCAGTGCAGAGGTCATCAGTGACCGTTAAGGAAAATCCTGGACCTGGCTTTTCCTTTCAGAGGCCACAACTTCCACGTGTGGGTCCCCTACGCTCATCCCCAGGGACACAGGCTCCAGACCACCCTGATCCCTGATGACCGCAACTTCTGAAGCAGCTCTGCCTGCTCTACATTCTCCTTCGGGCCTGGTTTCTGCCCCTTGAGGGAGGCGACAGCCACGCTGAGTGCTGAGCCACGCTCCCTGCTGACCTGAGTGTGGGAGCATTTTAAAATGAGCGTGCTTATTTTACCAGGTGGTTTCCAGAGACAATGTTCCTCAACCAAAGGAAAGCATCCTAGTGATTGGAACTGCACCTCGAAGAGTAGGTCTGGAGTCTCAGAAGGAGAATTACTGGGCCGAGTGTGATGGGAGCAGGGCCCCGGTCCCAGCTTTTCTAGTGACCAGTGTTGTGGGTGAGCCACAATTATCTGGGCTGGTGGCACGGAGGGAAGAGAATTTACCAAGACAGTTGTAGATAAAGAAAGGCAGATTTATGTGTTTAAAAAAGCATGAAAATATGTTGCAAGAAGGCAACGGGCAGCCAGCAGCAGAGCAGCTGACAGCCAGCAGACAGAGGCTTGCTGGGGATTTTATAGGATGGTGCTTGTGCTGTGTGCTGGAGAGGGTTGTGTGTGCTACTGATAACACCAAGGATGCAGTGAGCCAACTTGCAGGTGTCTGGTGATACCTGGGCACAGGAAGATTGTGAGTTATTTGCACAGGAAGGCTGTGTGTCTGGATCATGAAGAAAGGCAGACTTAAAGCTTATCTGTTTCCTCTTTTTGCTTTCCCCTCCTCCCACCAGCCTGACTCCTTTTTACTAATTAGGACTCCAGACCCAGCTCTGTCCCTGTATTCACCTCACCCTTCTCGGCCTTATCTGCTTCCTCTGTGGAATAAGGGGATTCTCAAGCTGTCTGGATGATAGAACTCCCCCATGTCACTCTATGTATGTAACAGTGTGACCTACTCAGCACATTGTGGATTTCTAAATAAATTTAGAATAGTTTCTAAATAAATTTAATTTTAGGATAAGAAACAAAAAGAATTTTTCCAGCAAAAAGAGGGGAAATAGAGGCTGTATCTTTATAGTCAAATACTAAACAAGGGACCTGAGCCATTGGAAGGGAAGAGGGGCAGCTGTTGATCACAGTTCGTCTATCCCAGGCTCTCACTTAAGAGTCATCTGTTGCCTATTCAGTTAGAAAGCATAATAGGTACAATGATTTAAGAAAAATATATGGGAGGGCTGGGCACAGAGGGTCACACCTGTAATCCCAGCACTTGGAGAGGCAGAGGCGGGAGGGTGTCTTGAGCCCAGGAGTTCAAGGCCAGCCTGGGCAACATTTTGAGACCTCCTTTCTGCAAAATAAAATAAAATAAAACAAAATTAGCTAGGAATGGTGGCATGTGCCTGCGGTCCCAGCTACTCAGGAGGCTGATGTGGGAAGATTTCTTGAGCCTGGGAGGTCGAGGCTACAGTGAGCCATGACAGCACCACTGCAATCCAGCGTGGGTGACAGAGCAAGACCTTGTCTCAATAAAATATTAAAAGAAAAAGAAAAAAATACATGGGAGAAAACTCAGAATTGAGAAAATCTTTCTCACTAACTTTTTTCCTGAGACTTGAGGGAAAGAGGGACTGCTAATTGATTGCAATTCTGGAGCCAGAGAACCCAGTTTTCTAGGCTGAGGATCACTCGTTAGATTGTCTCCAAAGCTCCTTCCACTTGTTAAGTGTCTTAAGATTCCACAAAGTGACACCTACCTCCTCCAGGGCCTAAAGCCACCTGAAATACTACAGCGTGGGCTCCCAAGGTGAGGCCGCTTCCCTAGAAGCGTGAAATGAAATGAATGGCTTTGTTTTATTTTTTAATTAAATAAAGTCGTTGGGCAGAAGCCTGAGACAGATGGGACATCTAAAGAGGCAAGTTATGCTCTTCTAAAGGAGCCAAAGGAGAGGGTGGAAGGGCCAGTTAGACCTTGCAACCTCTGAATGAAAGTATTCGTGAAGAGTCAGGCATGCAAACCATCCCTTAGGCAACAGAGCGGGAAAGATAAATTGCTGGCTCTGCGGTCTTCAGCACTCTTTCCTACCAGGAAGTCTAGTGTCTGTAATTACTCCTACTGGCCTCTAGATGGCAGTCGGGGAAAACAAAACTGTAGTGGGGCCGACCCACAGAAACTAATAAAGGTTGGAATAAAGCTACAAAACAAATAGGATTTTTTAAAAATACAGCAGAATAAGGGTAAATAGATAAAATGTGAAGAAAACTAACCAATGGCTTCCTGCACATAATACACAACCAATGCTTTAGGATAACTCTCATTCAAAGCTACTTAATTTAGAATTCTGAAACCAAATTCACAGCTTACTTGGGTACGTTTTTAATAGTTCACAGTCACAATGCCAAAATTTATGCTTCACTTTATTCAATAAATGTTATAGTACTAAGCAGCTTTTGAAAGTCTCTCTGAGTTCTAAAGATTCCCTGAATATACTCTTTTATTTTGCAGTGGGGGGCAGGGGAAGGGTGAACTATCCCTTGATTTTTTTTCAACTTCTAAATTTGGGGTACATGTGCAGAATGTGCAGATTTGTTACATAGGTAAATGTGTGCCATGGTGATTTGCTGCACAGATCATCCCATCACCTAGGTGTTAAGCCAAGCATCCATTAGCTATTCTTCCTGATGCTCTCCCTTCACGACTTACCCACAACAGGCCTTAGTGTGTGTTGTTCCTCCCAAGTGTCCATGTGTTCTCATCATTCAGCTCCTACTAATAAATGAGAACATGCAGTGTTTGATTTTCTGTTCCTGTGTTAGTTTGCTGAGCATAATGGCTTCCAGCTCCATCCATGTCCCTGAAAAGGACATGATCTTATTCCTTTTTATGGCTGCATAGTATTCCATGGTGTATATATACCACATTTTCTTTACCCAGTCTGTCATTGATGAGCATTTAGGTTTATCCCATGTCTTTACTATTGTGAATAGTGCTGCAGTGAACATACGTGTGCATGTATCTTTATAATAGAATGATTTATGCTCCTGTGGGTACATACCCAGCAGTGGAGTTGCTGGGTCAAATTGTATTTCTGCTCCTAGGTCTTTGAGGAATCACAACACTGTCTTCCATAATGGTTGAACTAATTTACATTCCCACCAACAGTGTAAAAGTATTCCTTTTTCTCCGCAACCTCACCAGCGTCTGTTGTTTTTTGACATTTTAGTAATAGCCATTCTGACTAGTGGGAGATGGTATATCATTGTGGTTTTGATTTAAATTTCTCTAATGATCAGTGATATTAAGATTTTTTTCACTTATTTGTCGGCCACATGTACATCTTCTTTTGAGAATTGTCTGTTCATGTCCTTTGCCCACTTTTCAATGGGGTTGTTTTTTTTTTCTTGTAAATTTCTTTAAATCCCTTGTAGACTGGATATTAGACTTTTGTTAGATGGATATATTGCAAAAATTTTCTCCCATGATTCCCTGAATATACTTTTGGTAAGCAGAATATGAAAATTCAACTTTTGCAGTCTGAATAATATTTTCTGGTAGATTTTAACACAATCTTTATTTTGATTGTTCTCTGCCCTGCAGTTCTAGCCCTTTGGAACTAATATTTGAAATGAGATCAGGGATATTCTCTGGATCCGTGTTTTTATAGGAGAACCTGTTGGTGGTTCCTGGGCGGCTCCTCTGGGCAGTGCTGGTGCTGCAAGAGAGAGAGGTGTGCAGCAGGTGTGGGTGAGCTGTGCTGACTGCAGTGGGGGAACCTGCATGTCCTGAGTCTTTAAATGAGGCCACAAATCTGCTAGATGCATCCCGGGATGCTGAACTGCAGAGGACTTCTTCTCGAGTACTGGCCCACAGCCCAGTAACACAGAGCTTAGGCCGCCCGAGGCTACTGTCCCAGAGAGAGAGACCTCAAGTGCAGAACTTGGTGACAGAGCGCTGAGGCCAAATGGCTCTTGTGACTGAGACCCAAACAAAAAATAAGGCAAACTTCACATCTCAGGTCAGTCACCACTGACGCAACCCAGCACCCGACGGCATCGGAGGCATCTGACAAACGCAGAAGCCAAAACCCAAATGACAGATGTTCAGAGGGATGAATCTCCTGCTGGCAATTTGTGCACCAAAAACATCAGAAATCTGCAGCTCAGAAAAAAATAAAAGGGTGATTGACAGTCTAAAGTGTCTACTTTTGAAAATTATTTTTTAAAGTTAACACTTTTCACAAAAACATAAATTCATTTGGTTAGAATGGACCCCAAGAAATCACCTGGTGTAATATCTAATTCTTACTTCCAGAAGAAGCAGCTATTAAGCCATGCCAAGCAAAACAAAACGAGACCAACAAAACCACCTGCCCCTTCCTTTTCAACGAGTTTCTAGAGGAGATTTGATCAGGTACCACTGCTTTTTTCCCTTCGCCATTAGGACATTGTTTGTTAACATCTGACTGTAGATTAAAAATGACCTGGATTAGAATTCATACTTCTCTATGTATAGGCTATGCACACGTAAGCACTTCCTAACTCTCAGAGCCACCCTTTCTCCATCTGTAAAATGAATATCAGAATATGCACAAATTAGAGGCGTTGCAAGGCTTGAATAAAAAAGTATGTGACCAGCTATACATGACGCTTGGCCACTATGAATAGCCAATCAATAAACACTTGGTCCCTTGTCTTCCCTCCTCCCTGTCAGGGAATGGTTGGGTTATTATAATAACTCCCCCAATATCATAATAATTGGGGGAACACTACTAAAGTTTAATGGTCAGACATTCCACTTTGCTTACATCAGCCCTGCAAAGTGAAAAATCATCCAGTGTCCTAGACAATTTCCAAGTATACAGCTGAACAATCATACAGGTGAAAAACCCACAGGCAGTGATCTCAGCCCAAACACAAATTTTGCAGACAAATGTAGGCCTTTCTTGTTTTATTTCATTTTATGTAGAGATGGCACTCTCGCTCTGTTGCCCAGGCTGGTCTCAAACTCCTGGCCTCAAGCAATCCTTCTGCCTCAGCCTTCCAAAGTACTGGGATTACAGGTCTGAACCACCATGCCCAGTCAGGCCTTTTTATTAACGTGGTTATAAGTACATGATATTTTCTTGTACATTTTGTTGTCAATCAAGGGAAGACTTTTTTTGTGTGTTGTTTGTAACTTGGCCAAGAATTGTTGACAATTTCATAAAATCACATTAATAATGTTAACATCCCCATACCTATGTCAGTACATATTGTGGTAGTTATGTTCCTGATGATTCCACACAGACAGAAATGGAATCTACGGATTCCTTATGTCATAGTTGTTGCAGTGCATAGATTTAAAAATAAATTTTGGGTTGCAATTTCAAAATAGTAAAAAGAATTTTTTAAAAATCTTGTATTTATAAGCACACGGGGTCACTGGGTGTGACAGGGCTGACGGCCTTAGCAGTTGCAAAAGCTTAGGCTTCCCAGCCAACCAGCCTTGGAAGGTTCTCCGTGGCCTCCCACTCCATTCATTTATTTGCAGGAGCAGCCCTTCACTGGGGGGATCCCAGGAGCTACCCCTAGGGGCCCCTCTCATTCACTGTCGGCCTCAGGCCTTGATGCATAGAAGCAGCCAGCTCTGAGTGAGTGTGGATGTGGCTGCTTCCCTGCTGATCCCCAGGGAAATCCCCTAGCGTTCCCCACTCACCTGAACTTGACTTTCCCTCCAGCCACAGGCGCTAAGAGAAGCCAATGCTCTTCCTCCTTGCTGCCTGTCGCTGAGACGGGAAGATTGCTGGGGGATCCAAGGCCAAAACCCAGTGCTCCGGGGCAGTCCCAGCTGGGATCCCACTTCCTCATTTGCTCATCTGCAATATTTGAGACATGCTTCTACTGAGCCATGCAATATTTAGGATATCTAATACCACACACACACACACAAAATTGCTGTCAATCTAAAACTCAAATTTAACCAGCATCCTGTATTTTCTCTGACACCCCTCCTCCCCTTGCCTCTCTGGAGTTGAGAGGTAAGAGGCCAGCAGGGAAAGAGATCTGGAAGTCACCTGCCTCAAACTTTGGCTAAGAGGCAAGAGCTGCCCTGTGGGGATCGTTGCTCTCTTCATTCTCAGAACAAAATGGTGTCCTCAAGTTATCCTCTGTCCCCCTTCTCTTGAGTAAGGAGCATTATATTTAGGGTCAGGAAAACAATGATATGATTTTTACACTGATGATCTCCAAGATCTTCTAATTTTAAAGTGAAACAGGGAGACATACAACCTTTGTGATCCCAAGAGAATGGCTGTAGGAGGCTGCATGGATTCCCCGATAATGCTAGTCTCAGAATCAGAGCACGATGGCAGGATCTTAGGGATCATCCGCTGAACCAGCCCATCTTATAGGTGAGCAAACCGAGGCCAGAAAAACCAAGCGACTTCCTCTTGAGTCCCAGAACAGTATTCTTTCTAGGCTGCTGTATGAATAAGACAAAGGGTGGGCTTTTCTTCATGGAAGCCCCCTCTCTCACTAGAGAGAAAGCCGTTTTCCTTTCTCTTTCTTTCTCTGTCTTTTGCCTGTTAAATCTCTGCTCCTAAACTCCTCGTGTATGTCTGTGTCCTAAATTTTCTTGGCACAAGATGATGAACCCGGGTATTTACTACAGACAATATAGCCACTTCACTGACATGCCAGCAAAAGAGTCACAATTGGAGATACCGATTATTTACCAAGGCTACGACTGGAATGGTGCACTTTCCTTTAAGGAATCAAACTTGACTTATAGAGCCAATACAAGCTTCTTGGGAAAACTGGCCTCACATCTTGTCTACACAGTCCCTGTACAGGGTTCCTGACCTGTGGCTGACACAGCAAGAAAGCCCTCACCAGGCGCTGATCCCTCAGTCTTGGACTTCTCAGCCAACAAAACCATAAGCCAATAAATTTCTGTTGATTATAGATGAAAAAAAAAAAAAAGAAAAAAGACAAAGGGGATTCTAGATTACAGTCCCAGCGGGCAAGGCAACCAGCCCCTAAACTTCCTATGCAACTCTTGAATCTCCAAAAAAGTTATAAGCAGATGATCACAAAGAAAACTCTGTCTATGGGGCTATAATTGGTTATCAGCAAATCTTGATACCTTGAAGGTGGAACCCAGGGGCTGTGGAAATAAATAAGGATCTTTTAATTCCAGATTTTCTTGAAATCAAAAACTTTGTGAGGCTTGCACAAAATATGTGACATGGAGTACCTGCCCCCTGCTTTCAACAGGTAGGGTCTCTTCAATCTTGTACTAGTCCCTGGAGGGGTTTAGCACCCTCCCAGTGGCTAACTTATGACATTGCATTTCCTAGAATCTAGGCAGGTGTCTCAACCTTAGTGCTGAATAATTCTTTCTCACAGGGCACTGATAATTCTGTGTCTTGTAGAATGTCTAGCAACATCCCTGACCTCTATCCATTAGATGCTGGTAGAATCCCCACTCAGTGACGTTCAAAAATGTCTTCAAAACATCTGCACTAATATGTTTATCACAGCTCTATTCAAAATAGCAAAGATATGGAATCAACCTAAGTGTCTAGCAATGGAGAACTGGACAAAGAAAATGTGATATATATCTTGTTATACTATATATACAATAATTATTATAATATATATTATATATAATACATAATAATATATAACATATAATAATAATTATATATTATTATATAGTATAACGAGATATATATCACATAATTATATATTGTAGTATATATAATTATATATAAAATATATAACTATTGTATATATACTATATTAATATAATATAGTATATACAGTGTATACATAATAATATAATATATTATATATTATATATGTATATATTATAGTAATACAATAATATGTAATATGTAATTATCATGTATATAATATAATAATATATTATTTATATAATATATTATGCACATATATACATAATATATACACACACATCATGAAATACTATTCAGCCATAAAAAAGAATGAAGTCATATCTTTTGCAGCAACATGGATAGAACTAGAGGCTATTATCCTAAGTGAAATCACTTAGAAAAAGTCAAATATGGAATGCTGTCATTTATAAGTGGGAGCTGAACAGTGGGCACACATGGATACACAAAATAGAATCATAGATATTGGAGACTACTAAAGATGGGAGGGTGGGAGGGGGCAAGTGTTGAAAAATTTCCTATTGGGTACAATGTTCACTATTCAGGAGATAGGTACACTAAAAGCTAAGACTTCATCACTATGCAACATACACATGTAAGAAAGCTGCACTTGTGCCTCTCAAATACCCAGGAATAAAAAATAAACTTAGGCTGAGCTGGGGTGGCTCACACCTGTAATCCCAGCACTCTAGGAGGTGTAGATGGGTGGATTGCTGAAGCTCAGAAATTCAAGACCAGCCTGGTCAACATGGCAAAACCCTGTCTCTACCAAAAATGCAAAAATCAGCCAGGTGTGGTGGCTCATGCCTATAATCCCAGCTGCTCAGGAGGCTGAGGCAAGAGGATTGCTTGAACCTGGGGAGGTGGAGGTTGAAGTGAGCCTTGATCACACCACTGCACACCAGCCTGGGTGCCAGAGTGAGACCACAACTCAAAAAAAATTGAAATAAAATATATGAATTTTTAAAGTCTTCAAGCCTGGCATGGTGGGACACCTCTGGAGTCCTAGCTACTTGCTACCTGATAGGCTGAGGCAGGAGGATCACTTGAGCCCAGGAGTTGGAGGCTGCAGTGAGCCAAGTCCCTGTCTCTAATTCATTAAAAAAAAAAAAAAGTATTCAGACATTACTAATTGCCGTCTGCCCATTGAGAATCACAGATCTGAAGCATTGGACCAGTTCTTGCTGTACTGCTGAGTGTGACATCCTGCCTGGGTCCTTCTGAGGGCTAAAGAAACACACTTGGTTCAGCCTCACCAGTGAGTCCTTCAGGCAAAACTCAAACCCCAATACTCCAGCTGTCAGGACCAACACCCAGACGTGCCTGAGGAGACAAGATCATCTCAATGGAAGTATTTGCTCACAGCCCGCAAAAGCTTATAGCCTGGTAAACCCATCCACGCACATCACTGGCCACAAAAGCAAGTGTGAGCTACAGACTCCATTGGAAGCAATCATCTCTGGCCTCCTCTATGTCTTCCATTGCCCAAGACCCTGGACACCTTGCTGCAGACCACAGCTGCACGACTGCCGCTGCGCTTTTCATTTTGGTCACTCTCCAGATGGTCTTTCTAGCTTCTTGGACTGCAACATTCTCGTGTCCAAGCCCTCCTTCTGGCTACTGTGCCTCCTTTGACTCAAAGGAGAGACTCCTTGCTCCTGTCGCAGCCAGCCACAGCTCCCCGAAAAGCAAGGGTGTGTGGAATTCAGACAGAGTTTAAGAAACCAGCAAGAGAGCACAGGTGCCCCAGCAGTTTCCATTCCTGACACCAGTGAACAAATCCAGAGGTACCTTCTGAGCTTCCCACTGGACTTCAGAAGGGCAACTAGGGCTGGGAAGAGCTCCAAGAGGAAGAACCGAGGGGAAATTAGAAGAATGTTTGTGTTGTTTTGTGTTTCACAGAGACCCGTCAGGGTGAGCAGTAACCCATGCTAACAGGGCCTAGTCAAGCAACCAGCACCGGCCAACGCACAGTGAAACTGAAAGGAAAACTTGCAGAGCTCTCGTGGAAAGTCCGTCGGTGAGAACAGCCTGGATGAATATGCTGTAAACTGTCTCCCAGTTTCATTTTTCCTGAGGTGTCAGTGGGAAACCACACATTTGAAGAATCAATTGTTTCTGCTATCTAGAGGAAAGCATCCTTTGAGATTAGCAGCATAACAATAAATACATAATTAAATAAATAAATAAGGAAAACCAGTTCACAGGTTCCAAGGATTAGAAGGACAAAAAGTAAATAATGGCCGGGTGTGCTGGGTCATGCCTGTAATCCCAGCACTTTGGGAGGCTGAGGCAGGCAGATCACCTGAGGCCAGGAGTTTGAGACCAGCCTGGTCAACATGGTAAAACCCCATCTCTACTAATAATACAAAAACTAGCTGGGCATGGCGGTTTGCACCTGTAATCTCAGCTAGTTGGGAGACTGAGGCATGAAAATTTCTTGAACTCGGGAGATGGAGGTTGCAGTGAGCCAAGATTGCACTACTGCACTCCAGCCTGGGTGACAGAGTGAAACTGGGTCTCAAAAAAACAAAAACAAAAACAAAAAAGGACAACAAGTAAATAAGAAGAATAAATTTTAAAAATGATAAAAGAAAGAGATTAGCAGCGTGGAAGCAGACGGCACAGAGAGGAGGTAGCAGCAGCCCCCAGATGGGCTGTGGAAGCAGTGCCAAGCTTGGAGGTGGTGGGAGAAAGGTGGAATCTCTATAGCCTGATAGAGGTTGAAGATGCTTTTGCAAAGCTAGTGTACTTAATTAATTGTGGGAAACAAAGGGTTTTTCTGATCCATACGAATCATACTTTCACTGGGTAACCTGATCATTAAAAGATATTTCAACTAGGACAGATGATGAGAACCTTCCAAAAGTCAGTCACTCGCCAGAAGTCCAAAGTGCCAGTGCCCGATAAGAACGCACGCTATCTTGCCCAAGTGGCATGAAATGCCATGAGGCCCTGAAACAATTATTTTCTTCTTTAAAAGGTTTTTTATTTGTACAAATGTGTAGGGTACAAGTGTAACTTATTACAGGGATATATTGCATAGTGGTAAAGTCAGGGCTTTTAGTGTATCCATCACCCGAACGTACACTGTATCTATTAAGTAATTTCTCATCACCCCCTTCCTCTAAGTCTCCAGTCTCTATCATTTCACACTCTATGTCCATGTGTATCCATTATTTTATTATTACTATTATTATTTTTGAGACAAGGTCTTTCTCTGTTGCCCAGGCTGGAGCACAGTGGTGTGATCACAGCTCACTGAAGCTTTAATTTCCCAGGCTCAATCAATCCTCCTGCCTCAGCCTTCTGAGTAGCTGGGACCACAGGTATGCACCACCATACCCCATAGAGATGGGGTCTTGCCATGTTGCCCAGGCTGGTCTTGAACTCCTGAGCTCAAGTGATCCTCCTTTCTTGGCCTCCCAAAATGCTGGGATGACAGGTGTAGCCACCATGCCCAGCCCTGCACACATTATTTAGCTCCCACTTATAAGTGATCTCAGCCCTTGTTGCTGCTGTTTCTTGAGAAGGGAAATTGAATTTTTAATATGCAGGGGGAGCTCTTCCCTAATTTCCTGCACTGTTATGGAATCTTTTCTATTTTTCATATTTCTTCATCAATTCATCAGAGGTCTAGAAAGATGACTTGGGCTATCATTTCACTCAGAAACTGTGTCTTTTTTTTTTTTAAATCTTTGAGCAAAATTCCTCTCCTGTCTGTTGACTTCTATGTAGAATTCCAAGCTCATAGGACAGATGACATGGATCATTCGATTCAGCGAAGAAGAGCAAACGACTTGTGCTGGAAAGTCAGGAAAACAGAGTGAAGGGCTAAGGCAGGAGGATGTGGAAGCTAGCTGGGGCCCCCTACTGGCCAACGTAGGGATAATGTAAAAATCAAACAAAGTGGTGGATTGTAACCCATTGCATAGAAGAAGAATCCATGAATTCATATGGATATGAACGAATAAATGAAAAATAAATAATAAATTGATTAGGGAGAGGGAAACCCTTCCTTATAGTAGTATGCAAGCTGATAAATATGGAAAGAATGAGGGAATTAGAAATGCATTAATACCAAATGCTGGACTAGGTGTGGTGACTCATGTCTGCAATCCCAGCACTTTGGGAGGCTGAGACGGGCAGATCACGAGGTCAAGAGATCGAGACCATCCTGGCCAACATGGTGAAACCCCGTCTCTACTAAAAATACAAAAATTAACTGGGTGTGGTGGCGGGCGCCTGTAGTCCCAGCTACGGGGGAGGCTGAGGCAGGAGAATCACTTGAACCCAGGAGGTGGAGGTTGCAGTGAGCCGAGATCGTGCCACTGAACTCCAGCCTGGTGACAGAGCGAGACTCTGTCTCAAAACAAAACAAAACAAAACAAAAATGCTAAACCTGGTGAGTGAAGGTTTGATAGGAGCAAGATACTTAGTCTCAAAGTATCACTCCACAAGTTACTTTTTATTTTTTTTATTTTTTATTTTCTTGAGACAGGGTCTCTCTCTGTTGCCCAGGCTGGAATGTAGTGGTGAAAATATGGCTCACAGCAGCCTCGACGTCCTGGGCTCAAGTGAATCCTCCTGTCTCAGCCTCCCAAAGTAAACAGGTTACAGGCGTGAGCTGCCACACCAGGCCTACTTTAAATTATAAGGGAAAAAAATAGTAACTTTATTTGGAAGAAAGTTAACAAACACTACCTTTACACAAAAGAAAGATTTTTTTGGCTTGATAAGGTGATAAAGTGAGCAAAAGGCCAAGTGGAGCTTAGAAAAATTTATAAGAAGGGTTGCATCAGTAAGAACTTTTAATTAAACCTCTGAAAATAGCAGAAAAACAAATTAAACAGAGGCCTCTTCCCCCAGCACTCCAGGTGATTGAATCTTGCTGCCCAAGCAAGCTGAAACAGGGCAGCATGGAATAAAACCAATTGGCATGTGGGTAACTCAGCTATTTCCAAAGGACATTCCCAAATATCATCTTGCTTTATACTATTTCTCACAGCAATTCTGTGGTGCAAAGCAGCTGAATCCAGTGTATTCCATCTCCCGATTTACATATGAGGACACTCAACCCAGAGGTTATGTGACTTGTCCAAGGTCACACAACAGAGCCAGGACGTGACCCCACGCTGCTGGCACCATGGCCAGCGTCCCGCCGCACTGACCCATCACTTGAGCTCACTTGCACCATCCCTGAAAAATGTGAGGTGATTCCTATATCACAAAGAAAAATATTTTTGAGGGGATAAGAAAAACCTGTTAATATCGCTTTTTAGTCCCGTTTCATCCATACACTTAATCTGGATCACCCTACTCTTTTTGATAGATTGCCTGAAAATAGGGAACAAATACCAGAAAGGTAAAACTCATGAACAGAAAGAATCTTTTCTGAAATGCTAATGAAGCCAGTTGTGAAGGAGTAAAAAGCTTCGCAGATGAATTTCTCTCTGGAAAAGCCGGGGAGACAAACACGATCTGTAGTAGAGAAACGCCTCCATCTCTCCTCTCAGGAGCCCCGGGATGTTCCTCTCTGCTCTTTTCTTTGGTTGTGGTACAATTGGCATGAAGGAGTGGGTGGAAAAATCATCCTCATGGGGACTTTCCTGCTTGTCTTCATTGTTCATATTTTCATATTGATCACAAATCAATCCCTTGCTTTTTGGAGTTAATGCCACGGTTGATTTTGTTTCTTTTCTTTCCTTCCTTCCTTCCTTCCTTCCTTCCTTCCTTCCTTCCTTCCTTCCTTCCTTCCTTCCTTCCTTCCTTCCTCTTTTTTCTTTCTTTCTCTTTCTTTCTTTCTTTTCTTTCTTTCTTTCTTTCTTTTTCTTTCTTTCTTTCTCTCTTTCTTTCTTTCTTTCTTTTCTTTCTTTCTTTTTCTTTCTTTCTTTCTCTCTCTCTCTCTCTCTCTCTCTTTCTTTCTTTCTTTCTTTCTCTCTCTCTCTTTCTTTCTCTCTTTCTTTCTCTTTTTTTTTTTTGACATTGTCTCACTCTGTCGCCCAGGCTGGAGTGTAGTGGGGCAATCTTGGCTCACTGCAACCTCTGTCTCCCAGATTCAAGCAATTCTCCTGCCTCAGCCTCCCAAGTAACTGGAATAAAGCAATTCTCCTGCCTCAGCCTCCCAAGTAGCTGGAATTACAGGCATGTGCCACCAGGCCCAGCTAACTGTGCCCGGTCAGATTTTCTTCTAAACACTTTACATTTGTAATTTTGAGAAATGTAGAAAATGCCAGAAAAGTTGAAAGAATCTTACAACAAACACCTCTGTGATTACCACCCATAACTGACTATTCTTTTTTTTTTTTTTTAAGATGGAGTCTCTCTCTGTTGCCAGGATGGAGTGCAGTGGTACGATCTCAGCTCAACTGCAATCTGTGTCTCCCAAGTTCGATCCGTCTCGATCTCCTCACCTCGTGATCTGCCCACCTCAGCCTCCCAAAGTGCTGAGATTACAGGCGTGAGCCGCAGTGCCTGGCCCTGACTGCTCTTTAATTGCTGATAGTTTTTTTTTTTAATCTTTCTTTTTTATTTAAAAGCAAAGTGAAAGAACACTACAGATTATAATGAAGTTCCATTTATTGTTCTCCATCCAAGTTCAATCCCCTTGCCCTAAAAAAGGCAACTCTCACATGAATTTACTTATAAAATGTGTGCTTACACAATATATATTATTGTTTATTATCCATTCTTTTCAAATTTTTCTTTGCAGAAAAAGATGCGAAACAAATCCTTGCAATTCTAAAATCATGCTGGTTAGGATTTGATTACCTTATCCGTTTCCAACGTAAGTAAAGTCCCATGAGGTGAGTTATGATAATAGCTAATACCACATGCCAGGCACTGTTCTAGGTGCATATACTTGTTACCTCGTTTTTTTCCCTTTTCTTCCTGAGATAGGGTGTCACTCTGTCACCCAGGCTGGAGCACAGTGGCAGGATCCTAGCTCACTGTAACCATGAACTCACGGGCTCAAAGTGATCCTCCTGCCTCAGCCTCCCCAGAAGTTGGGACTACAGATGCATGCCACCACGCCCTGCTAATTTTCTTTTCTTTTTTAGATTTGAGGTCTTGCTATGTTGCCCAGGCTGGTCTTGAACTCCTGATCTCAAGTGATCCTTCCATCTCAATCTCTTTGAGCTGGGATTATGGGCATGAGACATTGCACCTGGCTTTGTTACTTCATCTTATCCTCACAATAACCATACGGGCATATATTATTATAATCCTCATTTTAGAGATTGAGACTTAGGCACAGAGGCACTAGGTCACTTTCTCGAGGCTGCGGAGGTATGAGCTGCTGGGCAGCCTGGCCCCGGTGCCCAAGACCCACATTCCCGCCCTTGCTTGTCGTTGCTCACAGAGGTCTTTGCTTTTCCTCATAAGACAATTGTCTACATGATCAGTTGACACCTTGAAAGCGGGCTGGTCTTGGAAGTATGAGTTCCCTTTCCAACTGATGGCCTTTTCCTGGGATAGTGAATGAACTCAACTTTGGGTTCGAGTTGCTCCAAAAACCCACTTCCAGCCACAGAACCCTCATGGGATCCTCTGCAGCCTGGGCCCCTCCAGCTCTTAGGGATGCCCACCCAGGCCAAGCCCTTCTAAACAAGCGACATCCTCAAAAGAAAGCACAGGAGAAACCAGGAATCAGTAAAACGTTTCTGGTTTTCTCTTCAAATATTAACAAGTTGACACTTAAGAAGATAAAACAACCTCTTAGATCCAGAGGATAGAAAAGGCTCCTTCATGGTGCTTTCAACTCATTAAGACACGTGACACTTACCATGCAGCCTCCTTCTGTCTGTCGTCAGCAGTGCGAGCCTCAGCCCCTAATCCTGCCTGGCTGCTGAAGGATTAGACCCAGCACTTAGTATTTAACCTGTTCCTCCCCTGCAGATCTTGTGGATTTGGTTTTTCTTTTACGGGTTGCCAAAAGCAAAATAATAATCCCAGATACCTGTCCCTTCAGCCAAGGGAGATTTCTTACTTTTAATCAAAGGATACTTGTTATAAAAGGAGTTACGTATATATGAATACACACACAGATACACATATATTTACACATGTATGCAGACAGACACATCAGCAAACCTAAGGCCCCATCTGGGGGACTCAGGGCACTGTCTCTTCCCCTCCTCCACCAGGCGGGTGTCCAGGTCAATATGGAAGGTGAAGGCGTTAAGAAACAAGAAATTGAAAATCTAAAAAGAGAAAAAAAATTAAAACACAGCCCATTCTTTTGCTGACTTATTTATTTCTCTACCACCAAAGCCCCTCTTATAGGGAAAAGAGGCTGCATCCCAGCACTCGGAAGCAGACACCCATCCTTCTGAGCACATGAGCCCTAAGTGTTTCAAACAGCTCGCAGACAGCCGTAGTGCCTAGCACTGTGCTGAGCACGCGGTGGCCTCTCTGTAACTGTTTGTGGAATTGAATTCAACAGCCAAGTGCTAGAATTATGTTCAAGTTATAAGGGGTTACCAACATAAATCGGAACTGATGCAGTGTGGCGACGATTGCTGGTCATCTTCTAATCCCAGCTTCCCTTCCTCCTTGGTGACAGGCCACCTCTGCACAGCTGGAGGAATGGTACATCAGAGTGCATCTTCTTTTTATTTTATTTTTTACAGACAGGGTCTCACTCTGTCACCCAGGTTGGAGGGCAGTGGTGTGATCATAGCTCATTGCAGCCTTGAACTCCTGGGTTCAAGCGATCCTCCTGCCTCAGCCTCCCAAGTAGCTGTGGCTACAGTGGTGAGACACTGCACCTGGCCAGAGCACCTTATTCTTGCTACTTCTTGCTCATCGGTCTGACAAATGTGATGTTATCAATATAGTGTGATATTGATTTCGACTTAATGTCTTGGCTTAGGTGAGAGGGTGGTTTCAGTGTCACCCACTGGGCCTTTCCTATTATAACATTATTATCTTGCTTTACAGATCAAGAGACCAATGTGACAGCTCCACTAACTGGTAAGTTTGTCCGTTCCAGTTATACATTCAGGAACTGGCAAACTGACCCCCAGGTGGATCTGTGGATCTGAGCCAGGACTTCATTTATCACAAGTCCCTGTGATGGTTAATACTGAGGGTCAACTTGATTGGATTGAAGGATGCGAAGTATTGATCCCGGGTTGTCTGTGAGGGTGTTGCCAAAAGAGATTAACATTTGAGTCAGTGGGCTGGGGAAAGCAGATCCGCCCTTAATCAGGTGGGCGCAATCTAGTCAGCTGCCGACAAATAAAAAGCAGGCAGAAAAACGAGAAAAAGAGAGACTGGCCTAGACTCCCAGACTCCATCTTTCTCCCATGCTGGATGCTTCCTGCCCTCAAGCATCGGACTCCAAGTTCTTCAGTTTTGGAACTCGGACTTGTTCTCCTTGCTCCTCAGCTTTCAGACAGCCTATTGTGGGACCTTGTGATTATGTAAGTTAATATTTAATAAACTCCCCTTTATATGTATATATATATGTGTATATCCTATTAGTTCTGTCCCTCTAGAGACCCCTGACTAATATAGTTCACATATATCCTTAACTGAACAGAAAGACCTATATTGCTTTGAGTGTCAACCTTAATATTCTAACAGCATTAGAGAAATCTGGGCATTCCTCTTTCCCCACTGTGTGGTGATCTGAGCACATGGCTATAGACATCTTTGGGGAAGGCCTGGGGAAATTACCTCTTTCTACATCTGCCACAGGATGGCAGGTGTTTCCCCACAGGGACCCAGCCTTTCCTCCAATTGATGTGTTCCGGGTATAAGAACTGGCTTAGGTCTGGAAAAAAAGCAAGGGATCATGACTTTCCATTTGGGGTAGCTGACCTCATCCTTCTGCTCATCCATGCTTGACCTTCTTTAAGATCAACATAACACACATTATAATATATTTATTCCAACTTTTGTTGGCTACCCATCTCTCTTGCTCCTACTAACATCATTTTCTTTTGCTGTTCCCCATAGATCTTTGCAGTTCAACGCTCGCTGGATACCTTTTCAACCTTTCTGTTTATTAAGGTCACTTGGTTCTGATGGTTCAGCACTGCAGGTGGCCTCTCTTCTTTAAGGACCCTTTCATCCCTGTTGCTGTTAGAGGCCCCAGTTCTGTAACAGTGTCCCCTCTCCAGGGAACAGCCTCCCCCGACCCGCTCTGAGCTTCTCAGCAGTGCTGGTGCTCCTGAAAACTCACTCTTTGGTGTCTTGGTACACGAGTCTCCTCCAGATCCTGCCAAGAATCAGGTTGTGTAGAGCAGATCCAACTGGCACGCTCAGCTCTCTGGGCCTTCCTCCACAGTCTGCCTGGGAACTTTTTCCAGGCTTCCAACTGTCATATTAGAATGGGCTCCCAGGAACTAAGAAAAGGTCTTTAAAAGATATAAAATCTTTCAGCCTCAGAGAAACACACGCCAAAAAAAAAAAAAAATCAGTTATTAACCCCAAGAAACAAAACTTACACCAAAGTTTAGGCCGACCTATGTGAAATTGCCATCTTCATAAGTCAAAATAGATGGATACTGACCATGTCAAGTAGTTGAACCAGGTATCTTCAGAGGACATTACTATTTAGCTTAGCATTGATCAGCATTTACTTATTAAGTTTTCAAAAACTTTAATGAAGACATCAGCACATTGATATTAAACAAAAATTGTGCTATAACAATACAGTGGGGGCTGGGCATGTTGGCTCATGCCTATAATCCCAGCACTTTGGGAGGTTGAGGTGGAAGGATCACTTAAGGCCAGAAGTTTAAAACCAGCCTGGGGAACATAGCAAGATCCTATTTCTCTGGGGGGGGGAAAAAAAAATACTGGGGATAAAATGAAGTAGAAAAAACTAAAATGATCAATTATTATGATAGGAAGTCAAAACAATGCATATTGGCATATTGTCTAAAAGGTATGAATCAGTAAGTAGATAGTAGAAAATAAGTCCAGAGGACTCAGTCTTTTAATGCTACTTGACTATTTATGTGTGTGTGTTGCTATAATAAAAATAGTCTTTTCTTTTTTTTTTTTTTTTTAAAGAAATGACCATCTTATGGTGGGGCTAGAACAAACAATAGCTGTAACCACAGGGTAGAGGAGATTCTATCCCATAAGTCATGAACCTGGTGCTGGAGAGCTCAGGGGAGATCAGGGGAGCTCATGGGAGATCAGGGGAGCTCATGGGAGGGAGGGCCCTGCAGCACATTTCTGGGCTCTGCTCCCTGTCATCGCCTGGTCACAATCTGGTGAAGCAGTTGTCCTTATCCAACTGGAAGCTCCCCTGGCAGATCACAAGGTTCTCTTTAGGCCAACATCCAATGACAGAGGCCGGAGGATGCCAATGCCTAACTTCAGCGCCATCTCTGATTAAAAGACGCTTCCAGGCTGGGCACAGTGACTCACGCCTGTAATCCCAGCACTTTTGGAGGCCGAGGCAGGCAGATCACCTGAGGTCAGGAGTTTAAGACCAGCCTGGCTTTCAACATGGTGAAACCCCATCTATACTAAAAATACAAAAATTAGCCGGATGTGGTGGCATGTGCCTGGAATCCCAGCTACTTGGAAGGCTGAGGCGGGAGAATCGCTTGAACGCGGGAGGCAGAGGTTGTAGTGAGCCAAGATTGTGTCACTGCACTCCAACTTGGATGACAGAGCCAGGCCCCATCCTAAAAAAAAAAGAAAAAAAATGCTTCCAACCTTTCAGGGAGGTCCCTTGCCACAGTTCTGAAGGTTGGGGAAGTTCATAAATCATGTTTTTCCTCGAAATAATTTATGCAACATGTCTCAGAGTAGGCGGCCTTTTAAAGACTCTTTCCACCTGTACAAAAACTAACATCCTGATATTGCTGGGGGAGGGCATGCGGAGGGTATGTAGTTTCCCTGGAGGCTGTGGGGAGATGTGCTGGAAGCATGTTGACCCAGTTTGCTGTGCAACTCTTTGCTCCAGCCATCGAGGTTATCTTGCTGTTCCCGAACACACTACAGTCTTGCCACTTAGGTCCTGACTATGTCCACACTGCTTGCCCTCCCTGGAATGCCCTTCCTTTCTTGGCTCTTCCCCTAAATGCATCCCCTTCCTTGAAGATTTCGTAACACAGAGATTCAAGGCTTTAGATTCGCTCAGATCTGGGTTTGGATGTAGAAGGGCAAATCCCTTAATCTCCTTGAGCCTCACTCCCCTGCTTTGTGAAATGGGAATAAAAGCTGCAGCTCCACCATTAGGCTACTGTGTTGATTAATATGTAAATCGTGTCCAGGAAGTGCTCAATGAGCACTAGCTGCTTTTAACCAAATCCTTCTTTATAGAGAATAATGAAGGTGGGAAAGAACCTCAGGGAGATCATCTTTCCTTTTACAGATTAAGAAATTGAGGTCCAGAAGGCTTGAATGGTTTACTTAACACAACTGGTTCTAGACCCCAAGTCCAACAGCAGTTGGTGCAGCCATCAGCCTCATGAGGTCTTACTGTTTCTTCTTCATGAAGAAGTCTCTGTCCTCTTCATCTCGCAATAGCACCCCTCTCTGGAATCTGAGCACAGCGACTACATCCCTTTGTTATTATTGTCATTATCTTTTTTTAAAAGGACTGCATCACTTTGACAACCTGCATTATCATATTTATATTCATATTCATCTTCCCAGGTGCATCAAAAGTTCCTTGGGAGCAGGTCCATGTTGGATGCATCTTTGGATCCACCCACTGTGCCTAGGACAAGGCTAGCACTTAGAAGGGAATCAACAAACTCTCTCATTGTTTGAGGAAATCAAGCTGTGAAACCATTTCCAGAACAGAATCTGGTTTCTCCATTTCCTTGAGGTTAAGTCTGGGCCAATAAGAGGCACTAACATGCCTACTTCTCTGTAAGGGCATGCACCAGTTTGAAAGGTCCTCGTTCCCTCAACACATTGAAATCACAATAGGAGAATGGCTTCCTTCCATTGAAATCAAACTGGGTGGCTCGCCTGTGCTTTCTGTATTCACATTTCATAGAAAACACCTTTATCACTGCTCCTGTGACTCTCTTCTGGCAACCACAGTGATATTAAATCTTGCAGAGTTTCATTTTTAGAAACATTACTAAAGGCCAGTGTCATTTGCACAAACTGCACAGTCCTATTATGTCCTCAACTTAAAAGAAGGAAATTTCGGAAAACCACACTTCCATATCTGTACAGAGAGTTGTCATGCGGAAAGTAAAGGCTCAAGAGAGCAGTGTGCCAGCCGCATGCAGGACCCATGAATAGAAGACTCAGCTGAGTGGCCAGAGTGGGCCGCTGGCACTGACCTCGCCAATCTCCCTAAACCGTATTTGGATAATAAGTTATTTCATCTAATCGCCTGGGGCTGTGTACCTAGGGGTAAATAATTTCATTACGGTATTATGATTTCTGCATTAGCATTTTTTTAGGTTAATTAAATGATTTGCCACATTGGATCCAGGCATGGTGGCTCATGCCTGTAATCCCAGCACTTTGGGAGGCTGAGACGGGTGGATTGCCTGAGGTCGGGAGTTCAAGATCAGCCTGATCAACATGGAGAAACCCTGTCTCTAGTGAAAATACAAAAAAGTAGCCAGCATGGTGGTGCATGCCTGTAATCCCAGCTACTAGGCAGGCGGAGGCAGGAGAATCACTTGAACCCAGGAGGTGGAAGCTGTGGTGAGCCGAGATCATGCCACTGCACTCCAGCCTGGACAAAAGAGCAAAACTCCATCTCAAAAAAAAAAAAAAAAAAAAATTACCAAGTTGGTATATTTACAAAGCTATCAACTCAGCAAACTGCAGTCCCTCACTTCATCACATATGTAACAATAAGGAAGTATGGTGTTTCAGTGCATGAACTCTGGCCACACAAACCCACATTCAGCTCTTGGCTCTAATACTTACTATTGGACAGCCCTTGAACAGTTTATTTAATCTCTCAAAGACTCAGTTAACTCATCTATTAAATGAGAATCATAATACTATCTACCTCAGTGGATTGTGAGAGGAGTTAAGGAGATGTTGTATGTTGTGGGTATGACTGGCTGGGGCCAGTTTCGTGGGCAGCAAAGAAATTTACCAAGGCAGTTGTAAGTAAAGAAAGGCAGATATATTAGAGAAAGTATGAGGATACGTTGCACGGGTGCAATGGGCAGCACAGCAGAAAAGGGACTGTCTGCAAAGAGTCAGTGACTGGAGGAAGTTTTATAAGGTTGTGCTGGACATGCTATGTGCACATGAGGTTGTGCTGCTGAGGCTACATGTGGAGCAAGGTATTTGGGAACAGGATTTGGGTTGTCAGTGATTAGCCATCTCTTGGAACAATTGTTCTTTCCTACTTGGGATGCCTTCCTCATTGTTGCTTACCTATCTTATCAGGACTCCACACTGAGGACATGGCACACTCTCTGCGTGTAGTGAGTACCCAATCAATGCCACTTTTGGTGCTGATAATGATGAGGATGAGGATGAGGATGCATTTGTCTAACAAACACAGAGGATGGTACCAGTCTACCAAGAGTAGGGCATATACTCCAAGATGTGTTTCTGGCAGTGGTGATAGTGACGACGATTCCCAAATGATCCCACCTTTCTTCCCAAGTAACTACTCTTGTTTATGTCCGCAGGAGGATCACTGGAAGCAGTTAGAGAATGTCAAAGTGGCTGTCTTAGTCTGTTTGGGTTGCTATAATCAAATGCCATATATTGGGTGGCTTATAAGCAATAAGAAAGTTACTTCTCACAGTTCTGGAGGCTAGGATTTCCAAGACTAAGGTGCCAGCAGATTTGGTGTCTTGTGAGGGCCTGCATTCTGGCACCTTTTCACTGTGTCTTCACATGTTAGAAAGGATGAGGGATCTCTCTCAGGCCTCTTTTGTAAGGGCACAAATCGCTTTTATGAGGGCTCCACCCTATGACCTAATTATCTCCCAAGTGTCCCATCTCTTAATATCATCACTTTGGGGTTTAGGATTTTTTTTTTTTTTTTCCTCTTTTTTGAGACAGAGTCTTGCTCTGTCGCCAGGCTGGAGTACAGTGGCACAATCTCAGCTCACCGCAACCTCCGCCTCCCAGGTTCAAGGGATTCTCCTGCCTTAGTCTCCCAAGTAGCTGGGACTACAGGCGCCCGCCACCATGCCTGGTTAATTTTTGTATTTTTAGTAGAAATGGGGTTTCACCATGTTGGCCAGGATGGTCTCGATCTCTTGACCTCGTGATCTGCCCACCTTGGCCTCCCAAAGTGCTGGGATTACAGGGGTGAACCACCGCACCCAGCCGGGGGTTAGGATTTTAACATATAAATTTTAAGAGGACACAAACACTCAGACCATAGCAGTGGCCCATCACAAAGTAGAATGTCCATTTGCAAAATTGTCATCCATTACTTCTGACTTCCTTATATTTTGCTCACCTCAAAAGAAACTCCACCATGGTAGGCTGATAGAATGATGGATAAACAGTGGATGATAAATATATGCACGCATCTGCTTCAGGCTTTACACATTGACACACACTGTTGAAGGTCAATCTGTCAATAAAAATAGGCAAGGCACAGGGGCTTTCGCCTGTAATCCCAGCCCTTTAGGAGGCCAAGGAGGGTGGATCACCTGAGGTCAGCAGTTTGAGATCAGCCTGGCCAAGATGGTGAAATCTTGTGTCTACTAAAAAATACAAAAAATTAGCTGGGCATAGTGACATACTCCTGTAATCCCAGCTATTCTGGAGGCTGAGGCACAAGAATCACTTAATACGGGAGGCAGAGGTTGCAGTGAGCTGAGATCGCACCACTGCATTGCAGCGTAGGCAACAGAGCAAGACTTCATCTCAAAAAAACAAAAAACAAACAAACAAAAAAAACACTGAGCCATGCAAAATGTTTATTCCTTTTACACATACCAATTTAGTGTAAGGAAATAATTACAAAGATAATAGTCGAATATACAAAACTATTTTCAGCAGAAGTATTAATATTCAAGAACTGTAAACAACATATAAATCCAACAATTAGAGAAGCTAAGTAAAGTATGGGATATTATTTGATGGAATTGTATTCAACCATCAAAATTATAAATATGAAGACTACATGTACAAATGAAATGATCAGGATATAGGAATAATATACAAAATCAATTGTGCTTTCATACATTTGCAATGAAAAATTCAAAAATTAAATTTAAAAGACAATTCCGGCCGGGCGCGGTGGCTCAAGCCTGTAATCCCAGCACTTTGGGAGGCCGAGACGGGTGGATCACGAGGTCAGGAGATCGAGACCATCCTGGCGAACACGGTGAAACCCCGTCTCTACTAAAAAATACAAAAAACTAGCCGGGCGAGGCGGCGGGCGCCTGTAGTCCCAGCTACTCGGGAGGCTGAGGCAGGAGAATGGCGTAAACCCGGGGGGCGGAGCTTGCAGTGAGCTGAGATCCGGCCACTGCACTCCAGCCCGGGCGACAGAGCCAGACTCCGTCTCAAAAAAAAAAAAAAAAAAAAAAAGACAATTCCATCAGGAACAAGGCAAGGATGTCCCCCCTCATCACTCCATTTCAACATCATATGGGAATTCCTAGCTAATGCAATAAAACAAGAAAAGGAAACAAAAGGTATATAGATTGGGCAGAAAGAAACAAGTCTGTCTTTATTTGCAAATAACATAATTATCTATGCAGAAAATCCAAAATAATAATAACTTTTAAAAACCTCCTGGCACTAGCAAGCAACTATAGTAAGATTGCAAGCTTGAAGGTTAATATACAAAAGTCAATTGCTTTTCTATATACTAGCAATAAACAAGTGGAGTTTAAAATTAAAAACACAATACCATTTACATTAGCATCCAAAAAAATGAAATACTTAGGTATAAATCTAACAAAAACATGTACAAGACCTATATGAGGAAAACTACAAAACTGTGATTAAAAATGTGAGAAGAACTAAATAAATAAAGGGATAACCCAGTTCATGGATAGGAAGACTCAATATTGTCAAGATAAAATTTCTTGCCAACTTGATCTATAGACTCAATGCCATCCCAATCAGAACTTCAGCAAATTATATTGTGGTTATCGACAAACTGATTCTAAACTTTATATGGAGAGGCAAAAGACCAAGAGTAGCCAATGCAATGTTAAAGGAGAACAAAGTATGAGGACTGACACTACCTGACTTCAAGGCTTACTGTAAAGCCACAGCAATCAAAATTGTGTCATATTGGTGAAAGAATGAACACATAGATCAATAAGGCATAATAAAAAGCCCAGAAATAGATGCACATAAATATAGTCAGCTCATCTTTGGCAACAGAGTAAAGGAAATATAATGAAGAAAAGATAGTATTTTCAACAAATAGTGCAGTAGGAACTGGATATCCACATGTTAAAAGATAAATCTAGACACAGACCTCGTGCCCTTTACAAAAATTAACTCAAAATGGACCTAAGTGTAAAATGCAAAAGTATAAAACTCCTAGAAATTAACATAAGAGAAAACTTAGTCGACCTTGGGTAGGTGGTGACTTTTGGACATTACATCGAAGCATAATTCATGAAGAAAATAATTGAGTTGATTTTAAAATGGGCAAAAAGATCAGTGTTTGATGGGAAAAGGCATGAATTGGTGAAGCACAGAAGATTTTTTAGGTCAATGAAAATATTTTTTGTAAAATAATGATGGATACGTATCGTTATAGATTTGTTAAACCAATACAATACACAGCACCAACAATAAACCCTAATGTATGCTGTGGGCTTTGGGTAAAAATGTTATGTCAATGTAGATTCGTGAATTGTAACAAATATGCCACTCTGGTCCAGGATGTTGACAGTGGAGGAAACTGTGAGTGTATGGGGATAAGGGCATATGGAAACCCCTGTACCTTCTGCTCAATTTTGCTGTAAATCTAACACTGCTCTAAAAACAAAGTCTGGGCTGGGTGTGGTGGTTCACATCTGTAATCCTAGCACTTTGGGAGGCCGAGGCAGGCAGATCCCCTGAGGCCAGGAGTTTGAGATCAGCCTGGCCAATAAGGTAAAACCCCATCTTTACTAAAAATACAAAAGTTAGCCGGGGGTGATGGTGCGCACCTGTAGCCCCAGCTACTCAGGAGGCTGAGGCACGAGAATGGCTTGAACCCAGGAGGCAGAAGTTCAGTGAGCTGAGATCGCACCACTGCACTCCAGCCTGGGCGACAGAGCAAGACTCCGTCTTAAAAAATATAAATAAATAAATAAAATAAATAAATAAAAATTAAGTCTGTTAAACAGCAACTCCCAATTACAATAACAACACAAAGAGTAAACTATTTAAGAGTGTTTAATTAAATAAAATTAGTTTGTTTTTGAGACAAGATCTCCCTCTGTCTCCCAAGCTGGGATGCAGTGGTGTCATCATGACCTACTGCAGCCTTGATGTCCTGGGCTGAAGCTATCCTCCCACCTCAGCCTCCCAAGTAGCTAGAATGACAGGCATGCACCACCACGCCCAGCTAATTTTTGTATTTTTGGTAGAAATGGAGCTTTGCCATGTTGCCCAGGCTGGTCTCAAACTCCTGAGTTCAAGTGATCCTCCCACCTCAGCCTCTCAAAGTGCTGGGATTACAGGTGTGGACCACCTGCCCAGCCAAAATATTCTTAAATACTGGAAATACTAGTGGCACATCCCAGATCCTTGGGAGGCTGAGGAGGGAGGATCACTTGAGCCTAGGAGGTTGAGGATGCAGTGAACTGTGGTTGTGCCACTGCACTCCAGCCTGGGTGACCGAGAAAGAACCCATCTCAAAGAAAAAAAAAAAATAACAAAGAAGTTAAAAAGTTCTCTGAAAACTTTAAAATATCATTGAAATAAATTAAAGAAGGCCTAAATAAATGGAATAACACCCCATGTTCATGATTCAGAAGATTTCCTATTGCTAGGAGGGCAATACTGCTCATATTCATATAGAGATTCAATGCAGTCCTCAGCTATGTTTTTGCAGAAATGGAGACGATGATCTGAAAATTCACATAGAAATAAATGCAAGGAGCTCAAAATAGCCAGAACAATCTTGAGAAAGAAGGACAAACTTAGAAAACTTACACTTCCCAATTTTAAAATTTACTACAAAGTTACAGTAATCAAGACAGTGTGATACTGGAATAAGGAGAGACGTACAGATGAATGGAATGGAAATGAGTCCAGAAATAACCCATATATTTATGGTCACCTGATTTTCAACAAATATGTCAAGACTATTTCATGGGGGAAAATACTCTTTTTAACAAATGGTGCTGAGACAATTGATAATCCACGTGCAAAAGAATGAAATGGCACTGGGTACAGTGGCTCACACCTGTAATCCCAGCACTTTGGGAGGCCAAGGCGGGCAGATCTCTTGAGCTCAGGAGTTCAAGACCAGCCATGGGCAATATGCAAAACCCTGTCTCTATTAAAAAAAATACAAAAATTAGGCTGGGCATGGTGGCTCACGCCTGTAATCCCAGCACTTTGGGAGGTCAGTGTAGGCGGATCACTTGAAGTCAGGAGTTCGAGACCAGCCTGGCCAACGTGGTGAGACCCAGTTTTTACTGAAAATACAAAAATTAGGTGGTGCCCACCTGTAATCCCAGCTAGTTGGGAGGGTGAGATAGGAGAATCGCATGAACTTGGGAGGTGGTGCTGTGAGCCGAGATCGCACCACTGCACTCCAGCCTGGGCGACAAAGTGAGATTTCATCTCAAAAAAAAAAAAAAAAAGCAAAAATTAGTGGGGCGTGATAGTGAGTACCTGTAACTCCAGCTAATGGGGAGGCTAAAGTGGGAGGACCTCTTAAGCCTGGGAGGTCAAGGCTGCTGTGAACTATGATCTGGCCCCTGTACTTCAGCCTGGGAAACAGAGTAAGACTCTGTTTCCTTACACCCTACACAAAAGCAGAGTGAGAACTGCTTCCTTATACCATACACAAAAATGAACTCAAAATGAATCAGACCTAGATGTGGAAGCTAAAACGATAAAACTTTTAGAAGAAAACATAGTAGTCTTCATGACTTTGTGTTAAGCAATAATTTCTAGGACACGACACGAAAACTACAAGCAAACAAACAAAACAGTGGACAAATTAGACATCAAAATTAAAAACTTTTGTGCTTTTGAGAACACCACCAAGAAAGTGATAGGACAACCCAGAGAATGGGAGAGAATATTTGCAAATCTTATGTCTGTTAAGGGACTGGAATCTAGAGTACATAAAGAACTCACATAACTCAATTGTAAAACCACAACCCCCAGCACTGTGGGAGGCTGAAGCAAGAGGATCGCTTGTGCCCAGGAATTTGAGATCAGCCTGGGCAACATGGTGAGACCTCGTCTCTACAAAAAAATATGTTTTTTTAATTAGTCAGGTGTGGTGGTGCATACCTGTAGTCCCAGATACTTAAGAGGCTGGGGTGGGAGGATTGCTTGAACCTGGGAGGTTGAGGCTGCAGTGAGTTGTGATCATGCCACTTCACTCCAGTCTGAGCAACAGAGCAAGACCCTGTCTCAAGAAAATAAAATAAAACGACAACTCAATGGACAAAAGATCTAAACAGACATTTTTCAAAGATAAACCAATGGCCCATGAGCACACGAAAAGGTACTCAACATTGTTATCCATCAGGAAAATGTTAATCAAAACCTTGCCACTTCATACCCATTAGGATGGCTACTATCAAAGTGACAGATTTCAACAATTATTGACCAGAATGTGCAGAAGATGGAACCCTCATAACTGTTGGCAGAAACAAAATGGTACTGGAAACCAGTGTGCTAATTCCTCAAAAGGTTAAACATAGAGATACCCTATCACCAGCAATTCCACTACAAGGTAGGTACCCAAGAGAAATGAAAGCACATGTTCACATAAAAATGTATACACAAATTTTCAGAACAGTATTATTCATAATAGCACAAAGTGCAAACAACCCGAATGTCCATCAACAGATAAATGAATAATTAAATGCAGTGTACCTGCACAATGGACTGTTCAACAATAAAAAGAAATGAAGTACTAATAGATGCTGTAATATGAATGAACTCTAAAAAGTTATGCTAAGCGAAAGAAGCCAGACACAAAAGGCCATATATCATATTATTCCATTTGTATGAAATGTCCAGAATAAGCAAATCTATAGAGACAGAAAGTACATTTGTGGTTGCCTAAGGTTGAGGGAATTGGGGGAAAGTGGGGAAAAGACTGTAAGTACATACAGGGTTTCTTTTGGAATGATGAAAGTGTTCTAAAATTGATTGTGGTGATGGTTGCGCAACTCTGAACATACTAAAATCCTTGAATTGTACTCGAAATAGGTGAACTATATGGTATGTGAATTATATCTCCATATAGCTATTATTAAACAAATAGAAGGGTAACAGCATAAAATTTTTAAAAACAGCATATAAAATTACACCAACTATATAACAACTATGTAGAAATTCAACAGGCATGTAGCACAGATAAATAATGAAACATCTAATAGTGAGAAACAAACTCACCTGTCCAAACCCAAAGAATGAACTCAGAGACCTGGAGAACAGCAAAAGTGAGATTTTTAATGACAGTCTTGCAAGATTGGGTGTCTGATGGGCAGGCACACTTAGCACAATTGCAACAAGCAATTTATCCCCTAGTGCGCAGGTCCCTCCCCCAGTTCCCCATAGGCTGAGTATCATGGGGTCACAGTCTCCCCAGACATCGCCTATTGGTTGTTGGGTAGGGGTTGTAGGTGTTTTCTTCAGGGTTGTCCTGCTGCATTTTGTGGAGCCCACAATACATTACAACCTTAGTTAGCTCCAGGACTCTTCAAGTATTTGACTTATGACCTAAGTAGCTGGGCAGGCTGATAAGAACAGACAAAGCAAGCTATTTTGCAGACTGGTAAACTTTCATCTTAGACTAAACTTCTTTGGTTTGGGTGAGGGCAACTAAGGGTGGGGAGGACAAGCAGGTAGGTGTTGGCTATCCAAGCAGGGGTCCTAGTATATCCCGTTTCTTCTGTAGTTTGTTGCTTCAAAATTCACTTCGCTATTATATATTTCACTATTCACTTTCACTATTATATTAGGTGTAAATCTAACTTTCTTCCCACAGCACTTCCTTGGCCTATCTGAAATGCCTCAATGCTGATTCAAGGCACTTTGTCTTGGAAAAGGACCACTGTGTACATTATTTCCTTCAACTCCCTCCTCTTTTTCTTTTTACTCCTATTGGTCCTATTTCCAGATTTATTTTTGTGTCCTTTGCTCCTCAAATCATTTCAAGAGCTGTTGACTCTCTTCATCATAAGAGAGTAGAACTGATTTAGTTTCTAATAATAGTTGACATGTTATGGGCATTTGTTTGTTGATGGCTGTTTCCATTAATTTGGGGGTTAGTCCTCTAACACAGGGGATAGTGCAATGCCCTACAGCTGTTAGGACTCCAGCCACTATTGCAAGGGATGTTAGAATGGAGGCTGCCATTCCTTTCCATTTCCTGAACCAACTTTCTAGCCAATCAGTAAATGGGTCATCAATTCCAGCATTTTCCGCCAATTGATTGACTAGAATCATTAACCCTTATAACGCATTTGTGATGGTTCCATCTGGGGCAGTATTGCTAGGAATTAAAGTGCAACACTTTCCATCCAGCATGATGCATATGCCTCCTCTCTCTGCTAAGATCTTGTGTAGTGCAAGTCTGTTCTCCCAGGCCGTCTGACTGGTGGCATCTAACTGGCTAACTACTCCCTTGAGAGTGTATCGAGTATAGGTGATGAATCTTTGATGATTATAATAGATGTAATTAATCCAATCCACATTTTCATTAGTAGTTGACCACCGGAAGAGTGCTGATTCAAACCCAACAGCTATTTGGTTTCGGGCTTTTAATTCATTAGATACTCCTCTAGGAACTCCTGTTGAGTCAATATAAATGTTGGGATCAAAATAATTTGTTAGATCTCTCCAACTTCAGTGGCCATGTGGATTCTTGGGAATCTTACAGAATGCCAGGATGAATAGAATGGCCAGTCCAGGTCCAATTGGATAGTAATGGGTCATGGAGGTTCCTTTTTCCACAATACCACCAGACATCAGCCCAGGGTATATGAAGAGCTGAGCAGTTGCCTTTGTTTGACTCACCAGTAATGTTTAGGATGTGGGTACAAGTTGAGGGTTCTCCCACAGGCTTATCGAACTCTGCCCCCTGCCTAGAGAGGCAAGAGGAATGGTTCTTATTCCCTATGGAGAATGAGGGGATTGCTCTAGGGTCTGACCTCCACAAGGCGGTAAAGAGCAAAGATAGAATTTTGCAAGTCTCATTTCCCTGTGCATCCCTGTCCTGGTACAGAGCCAACATGCAAAGCATTGCATTAGGATTGGTATCCCATCCTGGGGGAAACAGAACCGCCTGTGCCTGAGGCTGCCCAGCAGAGCATGCGTAATAGTCGCTCTTATGAAAAGCTAGTACCAAAAATCTGACCCATTCAACCCAGGCATTCCCATCCCCATATCCACTCTCAATTTCTAAAGTCTGCCTCAAGTCAGTTACCTTAATTATTTTTACTCTCTTAGGGTCACTGTCTGGTGGGTTAAAGGAAGTAGTGGGACTGGGAGTTATAGTAATCCTGGGAGGGCTCAGAGTGGAGTTGGTGACTAGCCTAAAATTTAACCATCCCATCGGATCCCTTCCTGAGATATCTATTCCTAACCCATATCTCCAAGATTCCTGGTCTAGAGTAGCTGGGTTGTTTATGGTAATTAATATAGGACTGCATTCTAAATTTCTACAGTTAGGTGGCAGGGGGCCCCTATACAAATGTATTTTCTTCTTAAGGGTTTACTTTTGGAAGAATGTCTCAGCCTCAAAATTGGGTGGTCCACCAGACCTTATTCCAGCTAGTGCAGGGCTTTCCCCGGTAGCGGCCTATTTCAGGACATAGACGTTTGTTTGCTTGTGACAGCTGCCTTTGGTTTCCTAAATTCCCACAATGTAAGACTTAGGAGGCATCACACTTTATGATCTGGGGGGTGGAGGTTCTAGTTATGTTGGCTACTAGTTTGATTGAATATTCTTCTACTGGGCTCCATCCAATAATTGTGTACCCTCTCACCCCTGGTAGTAGGATTAATCCTAACTGCATCCACCCACCATGATGGAGCCTGCTCATAGCTTCCTTCTAGGTTTTCCTTAGAGTTAATTTTAAGGGTTCCTTAGGTGATCTATACACTTCCCATCCACCCTTTTCCCTTCCTTACGGGGGTTCTTTTACTAGTCTCTTGACCAAGTGTAATGTGTTCACCCCATTCAGCTGTTCGTAGGCTGTGTCAGTGATTAGGAGCACTTGATGGAACCTCCCTAGCTTGGGTGGAGCTTGTCTTCTTTCCAAGTCTTAATCAGCACTGAGTTGCCAGGCTGGAAGTGGTGAACCGTGAACTCAAGAGGTGGAGTTTGAGTCAGGAGTCCTTTGAACCTCAGGGATGACAGGGTGGAGGATAGGGTCAGTATACAATGTGCTAAAAATTGGTCTTTGGTTTCCATAGTAGAAGGGCCAGTAGTCCTACCTAAATACGGGAGTCCATATAATAACTCGTAAGGAAACAGTCGCAAGGCTTTCCTCGGGGTCGTCCTAATCCTCAGGAGTGCTACTGGGAGACATTTGGTCCAAGGCATTTTAGTTTCTAAGATTAGTTTAGTAATATGCTTTTTGAGAGTCTGATTAATTCTTTCTACTTTTCCAGAGGAAGGGGGATGCCAAGGGGTGTGGTAATCCCATCTGATGTGTAAAACTTACATAATTCCCCTTAACATCCTTGAGGTAAAGTGGTCCCATCATCTGAATCAATATTTTCTACTAGGCAAAATCTGGTATTCTAAGAATTAGAATAAAATCTGGTAAATTTATTCTAAGATTATTTTGACTACGTTCCCTCAGTGGCAGTCGGGAGGGCGTGGTCCCGGGATGTGCACTCTGCAAGCTTCACTCTGCCCGCCATGCTGAAAACAGACTAGGGAGAGGACGTGGAGGGAAGACAGGGAGACCTGTCAGGAGGATACTGCAGTAGCACAGGTGAGAAATAATCACGGTGAAGAGGAACCCTGTGTGGTAGGGGAGTAAGTCCTCCAAGGCAGTTCTCGATATTCTATGGAGCTAGCAGGGCTCAGGTGCTCCAGAGAGCCCACCCAACATGGTAGCTATGAGCATGGAACATCCACACCCACCTTGGTCTATAAGTCACACAGCTGGGATGTGAAGCCTGGCTCGGGTTCTGTGCAGCCGTGTGATCTAGACAAGCTACCAGGCCTCTCTAATCCTCATTTTCATCTATAAAAAGGGATTGGCCAGGCGCGGTGGCTCAGGCCTGTAATCCTAGAGTTTTGGGAGGCTGAGATGGGCAGTTCACGAGGTCAGGAGATCGAGACCATTCTGGTCAACATGGTGAAACCCTGTCTCTACTAAAAATATAAAAATTAGCTGAGCGTGGTGGCACGTGGCTGTAGTCCCAGCTACTCAGGAGGCTGAGGCAGGAGAATCGCTTGAACCCGGGAGGCAGAGGTTGCAGTGAGCCCATCACCCATTGCACTCCAGCCTGGGCCACAGAGCCAGACTTCGTCTAAAAAAAAAGAAGAGCGGGGGGTGGGGATCAGAGCTCATATCATCACAGTGTTTTTGAGAGAAATACACAAAAGAGGAAAAGCACACCGTCCATGCTCTGTAAATCATTGCATTCTTTTTTTTTTTTTTTTTTTTTGAGACGGAGTCTCGCTCTGTCGCCCAGGCTGGAGTGCAGTGGCACGATCTCCACTCACTGCAAGCTCCACCTCACGGGTTCACACCATTCTCCTGCCTCAGGCTCCCGTTTAGCTGGGACTACAGGCACCCGCCACCGAGCCCGGCTAATTTTTTTTTTGTATTTTTAGTAGAGACGGGGTTTCACCGTGTTAGCCAGGATAGTCTCGATCTCCTGAACTCATGATCTGCCCGTCTCGGCCTCCCAAAGTGCTGGGATTACAGGCTTGAGTCACCGCGCCCGGCCCATTGCATTCTTTCAAATGAAATCTGTATTAGGTTCTCTGCCAGGCACTGTCTCCCTCTTCCCGGTGAGGCCAGTGAAGCCCAGCTTTGGGATTCAAACCTTCAGACTCACAGGGACTCCAGAAATATCAGTTCAGAGATCTCCAGATGCAAAAGTTCGCAGTGATACCCATCTCTTGAGGACTCATTTTTCTTTAACTGTAAATAAAGAAAAAAATCATGCATTTATTCTGCATTTTCTATGTAAACTTTCCCTCTGGGTAGCCAAATAGTTGATGAGGGAAAGTTTCTCTTTTTAGAAGTATTTTGGTTAATAAATGAAGAAGAAATGATAGAATAACATCATTTTGCAAATCCCTATGACTTAATGGATTGAAGCAATGACTATCAATGGCTGCTAAAGTCACAAAAGAGAGACAACCAAGCAGAGTGTATGGAAAGACCCCATGCCACCAGGGGACGTTTTTGCCAAAAAAACTGAACCTGAATCTAATAAGAACCCTGGATCTAACTACTGGTTTTCGGAATACACATAGGAGAGAAAAGATGTGATAAATAACCCTACAGCATGCAATGAGGAAAGTCAGACCACAGAAATTCTGCAACGCAAATGCCCAGTTCCTTCAACATAAAAAAAAAAAAATGTAGTGAAGGAGAGGGGGAAGAGGAGAGAGAAGAGGAGGAGAAGGAAAGAAGGAAGAGAGAGAGAGATGGGAGAGGAACCTATAGGTTTTTAAAAAAATGTTAAAAACTTATGGGGCCCAGCGCAGTGGCTCACACCTGTAATCCCAGCACTTTGGTAGGCCAAGGCAGGTGGATTACCTGAGGTCAGGAGTTCGAGACCAGCCTGGCCAACATGACGAAACTCCCTCTCTACTAAAAATACAAAAATTAGATGGGTGTGGTGGCATATGCCTGTAATCCCAGGTACTGGGAGACTGAGGCAGGAGAATTGTTTGAACCCAGGAGGTGGAGGTTGCAGTGAGCTGGGATCATACTACTGCACTCCAGCCTGGGCAACAGAGTGAGACTCTGTCACAAAAAAAAAAAAAAAAAAAAAAGACAAAAAACCGAAAAACTTACGGATCTTACTTAGGTCATGATTCAAACTGTAAAACTTTAAATTATAAGAAACCCAGGGAAATACATAAACATTCAAGATATTTGCTGACATGCAAGTATTAATATTACAGTTAATTTTTAAAATGTGACTGTGGCATTACTGTTACTTTTAAAGGGTCTTTTTTTGAGACAGAGTCTCACTCTGTTGCTCAGGCTGGAGCACAGTGGCAGAATCATAGCTCACTGCAGCCTCGAACTACTGGGCTTAGGTGATCCTCCTGCCTTAGCCTCCTAAATAACTAGGACTACAGCTGAAAGCCACCACTCCAAGCTATTTTATTTAATCTTAAATATTTAATATTTAAGTTTAATTTTAAACTGAAATATTTTCAGGCAAAATGACACGATGCAGAGTCAGAAGCAGCGGGGAGAGGGACCAGATTTGCAAGCATGGAGGAGGTGGTAAGACTGGCCTTGTGCTCCTGGTCCATGGTATTAAAAGGAAGGTCCTTACTTTGGGAGGGATATTGACTAGAAGTGGGCAGAGAGAATCCTCCAGGGTGCTGTGACATTGTATCTTTTGATCTATGTGCTGATTAAATGAACTTTTTAATTTGTGAAAATTTAAAAGCTCTACAACTATGATTTATGCATTCTTCTATACCTGTATAATTTTATGTTCTTATTCAATAAAAAGTCACTTACAAAAATTGGCCATAAGTCAATAATAGTTTGAGCTGGGTGATGGATACAGAGGAGTTATAAAGATAATTGTCTATGTTCACTTATGTTTTAAATTGCCTATAATAAATTCAAATTTTTATATTGTTAGCAGCAGCGAGTCTGCACAGGTCTGCAGCAACTCAATTCTTTCCTCCTCAGAGGACAGACTTCATCTCCCTGGCATAAGACACAATGAGAAACCAAGGCAAGTTTTACAGCAGGAGTGTAAATTTATTAAAAAATTTTAGAGTAGGAACAAAAGGAAGGAAAGTACACTTGGAAGAGGGCCAAGTGCGCTGTTTGACATTTGACTTGGGGTTTTATCCATTGGCATGCTTCTAGGGGTTGCATCCCTTCTCCCCTGATTCTCCCCTTGGGGTGGGCTGTCTGCATGCTCAGTGGCCTGCCAGCACTTGGGCGGGACCACATGCGCAGTGTGTTTAGTGAACTTAGGCATGTGCCTAATGGGTGCGTTCTTCCCTTACCAGTTGAGTGTTCCTAGAGGAAGGTCATAAACCAGGTAAACGCCACCACTTTGCCTCTTCGTGCTCATGCTTGAGCCCACTCGCCCAACTTCTGGGATCTTACCAGGAAGCTGATCACCAGCCTCAGGTGTTTTCTATTGGGAGCCTGCCTTTCCCTGGTGCCAGATGCAACCAATTATTATTTCAGACAGACAGTTTAACAACTGCCTGATCTGCTAGGCGCGGTGGCTCACGCCCGTAATCCCAACACATTGGGAGGCAGAGGTGGGGTGGATCACCTGAGAGGTCAGGAGTTCGAGACCAGCCTGACCAACATGGAGAAAACCCGTCTCTACTAAAAAACATAAAAATAAAAATAAAAAATTAGCCGGGTGTGGTGGTACATGCCTGTAATTCCAGCTACTCGGGAGGCTGAGGCAGGAGAATCACTTGAACCCTGGAGGCAGAGGTTGTGGTGAGCAGAGATTGCACAGTTGCACTCCAGCCTGAGCAACAAAAGCAAAACTCCGTCTCAAAAAAAAAAAAAAAAAAAAAAAAAATTAGCCCAGTTTAGTGGTGGGGCACCTGTAATCCCAGTTACTCGGGAGGCTGAGGTGGGAGAATCACTTGAACCCAGGAGGTGGAGGTTGCCGTGAGCTGAGATTGCACCACTGCACTCCAGCCTGGGCGGCAGACAGAGGCTCTGTCTCTAACAAAACAAAACAACTGCCTAATCATCACCCGATGGTCACTTGACACTCCTGGGGGAGTCGGGCTATTTCCTGCCCTGCTCATGTCTGCCTAGCTACCTACTCTAACAATATTAAGTACTATGTAAATAAGATTTGGCACAAATTTGATCTTAAAAAATCAAACTAACAAGGACAAAAATAATGTATTGCTTCTTGGCCATTTGGCTAAGATCAAGTGCAAAAATAATTTTATCTGACATTTAACACAATGTAAGTTAAAATCATATCCATGCACTAATTCTTAGAATGAACAAAATGAATCCTGAATAGATCTATAGCATCATTTGCTGCACTTTGATTGTTTGCTGAATTTTCACGATGAATCCATAAAGCGGGTCATGTTTTGCTCAGAGAGTTTCATCCTTTTGTCTGTGGGCCTTCTGTAATTGTTTGATACCTATAGTAAAATCACATGTTTCGAAACAACCTATGACATCATCTTTGTGGAGTTTTCTCTCCTTCTATTGTTGACTTGGTTTAACTCTGCCAGATCCTCATTTGTCAATGACATTGCAGATTCTTCGAGACGTTCTCCAAACATCACTTTCAACACTTTTGTGAAATCTCACTTCTTTTGCAAGATTTGAAATTCTCTTTGTAGGCTGGGTGCAGTGGCTCACGTCTTTAATCCTAGCACTTTGGGAGGCCGAGGTGGGCAGATCACCGGAGGTCAGGAGTTCAAGACCAGCCTGGCCAACATGGTGAAACCCTGTCTCTACGAAAATACAAAAATTAGCCAGGCATGATGGCAGGTGCCCGTAATCCCAGCTACTCGGGAAGCTGAGACAGGAGAATCGCTTGAACCCAGGAGATGGTGGTTACAGTGAGCCAAGATCATGCCACTGTACTCCAGTCTGGGTGGCTGAGCAAGACTCTGTCTCAAAGAAAAAAAGAAAAGAAAAGAAAAAAAGAAAGAAATTCTCTTTGTAGTAATATTCATTTTGTTTGGGACCTGCTTGTGGAATTTTGCAGCATCAGGCAACAGGAAAATGGTGACCCACAAAACAGTGGGTGGGGACCAATTCTGCTTCTTTATTTTTAGATAAAGAGAAAATGCCTACATAAAACATAATATAAAATATGTTTTTTTTTTTTTTGAAACAGGATCTTGCTCTGTTGCCCAGGTTAAACTATAGTGGCACAATCATAGCTCCCTACAGCCTCAAACTCCTGGGCACAAGTGATCGTCCTGCTTCAGCCTCTCAAGCAGCTGGAATTACAAGAGCACAGCACCAGGCTTGGCTAATTTTTTATTCATTGTTATTTTTGTTGAGACAGAGTCTTGCTCTGTCACCTAGGCTGGAGTGCAGTGGCACGATCTCAACTCACTGCAACTTCTGCTTCCTGGGTTCAAGCAATTATTTTGCCTCAGCTTCCAGAGTAGCTGGGACTACAGGTGTGCCTGGCTAGTTTTTGTATTTTTAGTAGAGACGGGGTTTCATTGTGTTGGCCAGGCTGGTCTCGAGCTCTTCAACTCAGGTCATCTGCTCACCTTGGCCTCCCAAAGTACTGGGATTACAGGCGTGACTCACTGCGCCTGGCCTAATTTTTTATTTTCTTAGAGACAGGGTCTCGCTATGTTGCCTAGGCTGGTTGCAAACTCATGGCTTCAAGACATCCTCCTGCCTCAGCCTCCTGAATAGCTAGGATTACAGGCTCAGGCCTCCATGCCTGGCCTAAACTATGACTTTAGAATAAAAATGGGGAGAGATGAGTTAGCACTGACTGACTTTATGCCTGGTCAGTGCGTTCCTGAATATTTTCATGGTGGTTAGATTGGGCTTCCCTCAATACACTGGTAGCTGCAGGAACTCAGATAATATTAAAAAAAAAGCTTAGGCTGGGTGCGGTGGCTCACTCCTGTAATCCCAGCACTTTGGGAGGCTGAGGCAGGCAGATCACCTGAGGTCGGGAGTTTGAGACCAGCTTGGCTAACATGGTGAAAACTCGTCTCTACTGAAAATACAAAATTAGTTGGACATGGTGGTGCATGCCTGTAATCCCAGCTACTAGGGAGGCTGAGGCAGGAAAATCGCTTGAACCTGGGAGGCGGAGGTTGCAGTGAGCCAAGATCATGCCATTGTACACCAGCCTGGGTGACAGAGCAAGACTCCATTTCAAAAATAATAATAATAATAAAAAATACTAGCGAACAAGCAATCCTATGTCGAAAGCAGAAGAATCTACTTGCTCAACAGAGTTAGCAAATGACGAATAATTTCCTGAGTTTTTGAGGGATCTGAGCGTGCAGTGTATAGCCTGTCTCTTACCTTGCTGAGTTCCCAGGTTCTACAACAACAGGAGGCTTTTCTTCTCCCCCTCATGCTGTACTCAGCTCTTTTGATCCTATTTTCCTCCCTTTAATTTGGCATCTGGCCACTCCCCAAAATGAAACTAAAAATCCTCTCCCCTCTATTACATAGAGGAATTCAGCTTGACTTCAGCTACAGTTCTCCGACTGCACGTGCCACTCATCACAACTCGCAGTACGGAGAGATCCCGCACTGAAGCCACCAGCACCATCTCTCCTTAGAGCCAACTGGATGTTTTGAGTCTATGAGTTTACTCTTTGAGACTTCCTGATAGAACAATTTCCAATGTTCCTTCCGGACATAGACAATGCTCTCCTCCCAAGAAACTCAGGTGTGGCCAGGTGTGGTGGTGCACACCTGTAGTCCCAGCTACTTGGGAGGCTGAGGTGTGGTGGTACACACATGTAGTCCCCACTACTCTGGAGGCTGAGGCCAGAGGATTGCTTGAGCCCAGACAGGAGTTTTGGGCTGTAGTGCGCTGTGCCGATTAGGTGTCCACACTAAGTTCATCATCAATATGGTGACCTCCCTGGAGCTGAGGACCAACAGGTTGGCTTGCGAGGGATGAATCGGCCTAGGTTGAAAATGGAGCAGGTCAAAATTTCCGTGCTGATAAGTAGTGGGATGGTGCCTGCGAATAGCCACTGCACTCTAGCCTGGCCAACATAGCAAGACCCTGTCTCTAAAAAGGTAAGTAAATAGAAGAAACTATTTCTTCTATTTACACCTCCAGGGTGTAAACTGTTCTCTTCACTCTATTACACCTAGATGTAAGGAAAGAGAATGGAAAACCTATTTTAACATGGATTATCTCCAAGTGGTGAAATTGTGAGAGCTTTTTACTTTCTTCCTGAAGGGGTGGCCTGCCCCTCCACACCTGTGGGCGTTTCTCGTTAGGTGGAACAGGAGACTTGAGAAAAGAAATGAGACACAGAGACAAAGTATAGAGAAAGAAAAAGTGGGCCCAGGGGACCGGCGCTCAGCATACAGAGGACCCACGCCGGCACCAGTCTCTGAGTTCCCTCAGTATTTATTGATCATTATCTTTACCATCTTAGAAAAAGGGAAGTGGCAGGCTAATAGGATCATCATAAGGAGAAGGTCAGCAGTAGGACATATGAATAAAGATCTCTGTGACATAAGTTTAAGGGAAAGTGCTGTGCCTTGATATGCATATGTAAACATCTCCATAAACCTTTTTAGTGCATAAAGAGCAGCATTGCACTAGCAAGTCCCACCTTTCGCCCTAAGGCGGTTTTCTCCTTTCTCAGTAAACAGAACAGACAATCGGGTTGTACCCTGAGATGTTCCATTGCCCAGGGATGGGCAGGAGACAGATGTTTTTCTCTCTCTCAACTGCCAAGAGGCCTTCTTTCCTCTTATACTAGTCCTCCTCAGCACAGACCCTTCACGGGTGTCAGGCTGGGGGACGATCAGGTCTTTCCCTTCCCACGAGGCCATATTTCAGACTATCACATGGGGAGAAACCTTGGACAATACCTAGCTTTCCTAGGCAGAGGTCCCTGCGACCTTTGGCAGTGTACGTGTCCCTGGGTACTTGAGATTAAGAGAATAGTGATGACTTTTAACCAGCAAGCTACCTTCAGGCACTTGTTTAACAAAGCACACCCTGCACAGCCCAAAATCCTTTAAACCTTGAGTCACCACAGCACATGTCTCTTGCGAGGACAAGGTTGGGGGTAGGGTCACAGATTAACAGCATCTCAAATACAGAACAAAATGGAGTCCCTTATGTCTACTTCTTTCTATATAGACACAGTAACAGTGTGATCTTTCTTTTCCCCACACTTCCTTTTGTTCATCTGTATCATCTACATGTTCTATAAGATGAATATCTGTTTAATACATTTTATCTGTCTTAAAATATTGTGTTGATAACTAAAAAGTTAACATGTGTAACAATGCCAGCAAAACTGAATTTTTACTTAAAAATTACAGCCGGGCCGGGCATGATGGCTCAAGCCTGTAATCCCAGCACTTTGGGAGGCTTTAGTGCGAGGATCACCTGAGGTCAGGACTTGGAGACTAGCCTGGCCAACATGGCAAAACCCATCTCTACTAAAAATAGAAAAATTAGCTGGATGTGGTGGCAGGTGCCTGTAATCCCAGCTACTTGGGAGGCTGAGGCAGGAGAATCACGTGAACCCAGGAGGCGGAGGTTGTAGTGAGCCAAGATTGTGCCACTGCACTCCAGCTTGGGTAACAAGAGCAAGACCCTGTCTCAAAAAAAAAAAAAAAAAAAAAAAATACAGCTGGGTATGGTGGCTCATACCTGTAATCCCAGCACTTCAGGAGGCAGAGGCAGGAGGATCACTTGAGCTCAAGAGTTTGAGACCAGCTTAGGCAACAAAGTGAGATCCCCTGTCTCTACAAAATGATAATAATAAAAATAATAATAAATAAATCTGAAAAAAGAAAAAATATATTTTATGGAAAAAGGTGTATACGTTATCTAAAAGTGAAGAAGCATAAAAAGTTTTATATTCATTTTGTTTCTCTCTGTTAAATTCTTATAGCTTTATTGTTTAATTTCCTCACGTCTTTTTTGGGAGAATGGTATTTAACAAGGATTCTGGTAAGTGTAGCGGAACTGGTGAAGGGGCAGTTTGTAATCAGCACATTGCTTGTATAATCCACAGGGCTGTACACATTCAGGAAGGAACTTCCTGTCCTTTATTTAATTAAAGCAACTTTCCATGAAAAACAAAACAAAACCTCTTTTCCTCTTTTCTGACTAGCATTTACATGAAGAGTTGCCTACGTTAAAAGACACAGCAACCTGTGAAGAGAAATATTTAAGCTAATGTATTCCATTGTGCCGGTAAGCACGTTCAAAGGAGCGCATGAGAGATATCACAGCCTCACAAACGCAGAGAAAAGCTTCCCTTGGCCACTGCTGATCGGGAAGTGAGACTTTGTCCTCCCCACAGTGATAAGAGCCTCTGGGAAATTTACTCTGGGCTGTGTATCTATCACTTGCTCTAAATCAACAAATTTGTAATTGATTGTGTCACATTTCAGCTATGCCTAGCCAGCTGGATTATCTTCCTCAGGCCAAAAGGGAACTAGACATGGAAGGCAAATTACAGTTAGATGAATTTAACCAGCTTCTTCTGCACCGCATGAAGCCAGTGACTGTAAGGGCTCTGCTACATGGCTAAGCGGGCTGTGCAGGCATTGCCAAGGTCTCCTCCCTTGTTGACGTTCCCTGCTCCTCTTCATATGATCCCATCTCAGAGCTCTGCCATTCACACCCTCAACAAGCTGGATCCTGAAAGTCATGCAACTCCTTCTTCCTTACTTCTGTAAACCAAAAGGTGTCTGAGACAGATCTCAATCAACTTAGAGGTTTATTTTGCTGAGGTTGAGGAAACACCCAGGAAAAAAGAAACACAAGTTACAATAGGATTTGTGTTGTCTGCTTTTTTCCAAGGAGAGTTTCGAGGACTTCAATATATAAAGGGGGAAGAGTGGGCAGGAGGAGAAGGAGGGAAGAAAAAAATGGGGTAGGGTAGGCAATGAACCAGGAGGTCACATTCTCATGAGGCCTTGAATAGCACTCACTGAATCCACACTTTACATGTGAAAGGAGAGGAGGGAGGGGGAAGTCTATCACATAATTTTCTTTTTTTTTTTTTTTTTTTTAATTTTTTTTTTTATCACATAATTTTCTTGCTCAGTAAATCTACATTTTACATAAGATAAAGTCAGCACACGAAATTACAGCTATCTGTTGGGAACGAAAGAAACACAGTTTTGCTTTGGTTTTTTCTTGTCTCAGTTCCCAAGCTTAACTTTTCCTTTAGCAACGTGAGTTTGAGGTCTTGAGATTTTCTTTTCCTTTCACACTTCCCCCACCAATTAATGGTAAGACAGCCAGCTTAGCAGACTAAACATTTCTAACTTATCTCTTTTTCAATTTCTGCTAACACTGCCCTAATTCACTTCCTTATTCTCTAGGACAGGGGTCACCAATCCCTAGGCCATAGGTTTATGGCCTGTCAGGAACCGGACCACACAGCAGGAGGTGAGCAGCAGCAAGCAAGCAAAGCTTTATCTGTATTTGCAGCCGCTCCCCATCACTTGCATTACTGCCTGAGCTCTACCTCCTGACGGAGGAGCGACTGCATTAGATTCTCATAGGAGTGCAAAACCTATTGTGAACTGCACATTGGAAGGAGCGAGGTTGCATGCTCCTTATGAGAATCTAATGCCTGATGATCTGTCACTGTCTCCCATCACCCCCAGATGGGACTGTCTAGTTGTGAAACGGCTCCATTGTCTGGGGTATATACCTTGGCTCTTGGTCTGGGTTGAGAAGGAATTCAGGACACAGACACACATGAGGAGTGGGTTTTGGAGCAGAAAGTGTAATAGAAAAAGAAGAAAAGAGGCCGGGCACAGTGGACGCCTATAATCCCAGCACTTTGGGAGGCTGAGGTGGGCAAATCACTTGAGGTCAGGAGTTCAAGACCAGCCTGGCCAACATGGTGAAACCCCATCTCTACTAAAATTGCAAACATTAGCCAGGCATGGTGGCAAGTGTCTGTAATTCCAGCAACTTGGGAGGCTGAAGCAGGAGCATTGCTTGAACCTGGGAGGTGGAGTTTGCAGTGAGCCGAGATCGCGCCACTGCACTCCAGCCTGGGTGACAAAGCAAGACTCCGTCTCAAGAAAAAAAAAAAAGGAAGAAAAGAGAGAGAAAAAGCTTCCTCATGCTGAGAAAGCCCAAAAGAGGGTCTCCAAGTGGGAAAAAGGACCAGCTGGTACGAATGCGTGGAGTTTTATAGTCCAGTCTGAGGAGGTGGTGTCTGATTTACATAGGGCTCATAGATTACTTTGATCAAACTACATAGTGTTTGGGGAAGGCTGGTTGCCCCACCCTAATCTTATTATGCAAATGGCCATTCCAGTTGATCAGTGCCATCTTGTCTGCTTCTTACTATACATGTGGCGGACAAAAAGAGGGGAAGATGGAGCCGCCATCTTGAATATGATTGGCACAACTGCCAGTATAATGTCTGCAGTTTGATTTTACAGGCTGCTCTTCATTAGAAAGGAAAATGATTTGGGGCTGCTTTTCACTAAAAAAAAAAGTTTTACAGAGGGCTCCCATACCCTTACTGTCTGCCTAAGCAATTTCTCTTAACTCCTAAATCAGTTGCAGGAAACAAACTCAGGGCTCCCACTGATTGTACATTACAGTGAATCGTATAATTATTTCATTGAAATAATAATAGAATGTTATACATTGTACATTCTTAATGTTATACATTATACATTGTTATACAATGTAATCCTTACATTACTAATACAATGTACTACATTGTACATTATTAATACAATGTAATAATAGTAGAAATAAAGAGCACAATAACTGTAATGCATTTGAATCATCCTGAAACCATCCCCACCCCAGTCTGTGGAAAAACGGTCTTCCACAAAACCAGTCCCCCATGCCAAAAAGATTGTGACCACCAATTGAGCAAGTATACAAAGGTAACAGCCTCCCAGTCAGTCTTCTTGCCCCTCAAATCCACCATCACATCCTACGTCATTATTGCTTCACTTAAAACCTTCCAATGGCTCTTTATGCATTAGGAGATGAAATCTCATTCCTTAGCCAGGAGTAGTGGCTCATGCCTGTAGTCCCAGCACTTTGGGAGGCCAAGGCAGGAGGATTGCTTAAGCCCAGGGGTTCAAGACCAGCCTGGGCAGCACCTGCTGGACCCTGGGAGGTCAAGGCTGTAGTGAGCCATGATTGTGCCACTGCACTCCAGTCTGGGTGACAGAGTGAGACCCTGTCTCAAACAAACAAAAAAAATCTCACTCCACATGATTCTCTGGGGCTTCCAGCCACTGGTCAGTGTTTGGGTGAGGGAGAAGGGACTAGATGGAGGAAGGTGAACAAGAAGGCATAATCCATGTTGTTTCCGGGTTCTTCCTCACCAACTTTCCTGCGCGGGGAAAATGCAGCCCGCGCCTGGGAAGATGCAGATCAACTGAGCAGGCGCCAGGTGACGTCAATCCGAAGAGATCAAAACTTACCTGGCCACGCCTATGGAGACGCCCGTATCATGCCCTTATCCCACCCACTGCCCTCCCCTTTCCAGTACCAATGCATAAAAGTCCGCTGCGGCAGGAGCCAGGGTGACTTCTTAGACCCCTGTTTTCGTGGGCGGGAGAACCTCACCTGAGATCGCTGGCGGGACTTCCCTGGCCCCCACACCTGAGGACTGGAGAACCTCCCCTGAGAGCGTGTGCATATTGGCAATAAAAGGCTGCCGCTTTCTTATGTACTTTGGCCTCATGTTTAATTATTCAGCTCTCCTAAATTAAATTAAGACAGTCAGGTGCACCCTGTCCATGCTCTTCCCACCAGATCCCGCCCCACACTGCACACTTCCTGCACACACCTGCTTCTGGGCACTGTGTTTTGGCTCATGTGCCCCTGATCCCCATGTACATCCCACATGCTGTTCACAACTAACTCCTACTTGTAATTTACCACTTAACGCAAACATCTCCTCCTGGGAGTACAGTGGCACAATCTCGGCTCACTGCAACCTCCACCTCCAAGGCTCAAGTGATTCTCATGACTCAGCCTCCCAAGTAACTGGGTTTACAAGTGCTCACCACCACACCAAGCTAATTTTTGTATTTTCAATAGAGACAGGGTTTCACCATGTTGGCCAGGCTGGTCTCAAACTCCTGACCTCAAGTGATTCACCTGCCTCTGCCTCCCAAAGTGCTGGTATTACAGGCGTAAACCACAACGCCTGGCCTGAATTAATATCATTTTGCTATCATCATGTTTCTTTCTTGACGGCAGACTCTACTTGGATTCTCATGGCCTAGCATAGAGCCAAATATATAGAATATTCTCAATGAATATTTAGTAACTGAATACATGAATGTAAAAGAGCCACATGATACTAGAGTTTGTTTAAATGAGACAAGATTTTTTAGATAGAAAAAAAATGAGTCTTTTTTCCTTTCTTTCTATTTTTTTTTTTTTTTTTTTTTCCCGAGACGAAGTTTCACTCTGTCGCCCAGGCTAGAGTGCAGTGGTGTGATCTCAGCTCACTGCAACCTCTGCTTCCCAGGTTCAAGCGATTCTCCTGCCTCAGGCTCCTGAGTAAGCAGGACTATAGGTACACACCACAGTTCCTGGCTAATGTTTTTTGTTTGTTTGTTTGTTTGTTGTTGTTGTTTTTAGTAGAGATGGGGTTTTACCAAGTTGGCCAGGTTGGTCTCAAACTGACCTCAGGTGATCCACCCGCCTCTGCCTAACAAAGTGCTGGGATTACAGACGTGAGCCACCACGCCCAGCTGAAAAAACAAACAAACAAAAAAATGAGTCTTAAATGAAGGATGCGTTTTGGTAATGAACTTTCCAGGATAACTAATATGCAAGTAGTCTATAGTTAACTTTTCCTATCATGCAAATCTGATTTTTTTTATCACATTGCCACCCCTGTAATACTGAAGACAGAGTTTGATACAGAGATTTGTGTAAATGATATCTATAATTTCAGACAATTATTTTAATATAAAAATCGTATATTTAACTCTTGGGAGAAAATTAAAGAAAATATTAAGAAATCTAAAGATTTTCCTTTCCTGATTAAGGGATATCTTCAAGAAATCAAGAAGACGGGTGGTCTAGGTGGCTCACTCCTGTAAGCACTTTGGATGGCCGAGGTGGGTGGATCACCTGAGGTCAGGAGTTCGAGACCAGCCTGACCAACACAATAAACCCCGTCTCTTCTAAAAATACAAAACTATCTGGGCATGGTGGTTGTCAGGCCTCTGAGCCCAAGCCAAGCCATCGCATCCCCTGTGACTTGCACGTATAGGCCCAGATGGCCTGAAGTAACTGAAGAATCATAAAAGAAGTGAAAATGCCCTGCCCCGCCTTAACTGTTGACATTCCACCACAAAAGAAGTGAAAATGGCCGGTCCTTGCCTTAAGTGATGACATTACCTTGTGAAATTCCTTTTCCTGGCTCATCCTGGCTCAAAAACTCCCCCACTGAGCACCTTGTGACTCCCACTCCTGTCCGCCAGAGAACAACCCCCCTTTGACTGTAATTTTCCTTTACCTACCCAAATCCTATAAAACGGCCTCACCCTTATCTCCCTTTGCTGACTCTCTTTTCGAACTCAGCCTGCCTGCACCCAGGTGATTAAAAAGCTTTACTGCTCACACAAAGCCTGTTTGCTGGTCTCTTCACATGGACGCACATGACAGTGGTGCATGCCTGTAATCCCAGCTACTCGGGAGGCTGAAGCAGGAGAATCACATGAACCCAGGACGCAGAGGTTGCAGTGAGCCAAGATCACGCCATCGCACTCCAGCCTGGGCAACAGAGTGAGACTCTGTCTCAAAAAATAAATAAATAAATAGATAATAAAATAAAAAAGAGGAAATAATAGGTCTACATATGGAAGAACTACAAGAGCATCTATAGAGCATAGGAAATTTCAACATTCTGGTATTACCCCAAGTAGAAAGGAATTTGTGAAGCGTTAACACATCTAAAAAATAGAAGTTGCTGTAAGAGAAACTAAAAAGAGAAGAGACAAAATAGAAGGACAAGTTAGATCAGAGACAAAACTGGAATGACTGAGGAAATTCTTTTCATTCAGTTTTCGGGAAAAGTAAGATGGTGATGTGTTAGAACAGAGCACCAGCACTGCTCTGTTGAATCTTTAGGAACTCTGAGTGGATGGATGCTCTGGTCTGATTCTCTTGCTGATTTTATTCTGCATTGGCATAATCTATGTTCTTCTCAACAGTAAGCGGTTCCTTTAGTTATATTGGTTATCTGTGGCTATGTAAAAAATACCTCAGAACTTAGTAGGGTACTGTTCGTGATACTATGGGCAGACAACTTGGGCGGGCCTCAGCTAAGCAGGGTTTTTGCTGGTCTCATCTGGGGTCATTCATGAGGTCACTGTCATCTGATAGATTGCCTGGGACGATTGGTCCAAAATGGGCTCAAGTGCAGGAGTTCAAGACCAGCATGAAAACTATAGTGAGACTTCTTCTCTACAAAAAAAAAAAAAACAAAAAAAAAACAAAAAAAAACAAGTGTTTACTGGGAACAGTGGCTCCACGCCTGTAATTCCAGCACTTTGGGAGGCCGAGGTGGTCAGATCACCTGAGGTCAGGAGTCTGAGACCAGACTGACCAGCGTGGTGAAACCTTGATTCTACCAAAAATACAAAAATTAGCCAGGCGTGGTGGTGCCTGCCTGTAATCCCAGCTACTTGGGAGGCTGAGGCAAGAGAATCACTTGAACCTAGGAGGCAGAGGTTGCACTGAGCTGAGATTGTGCCTTTACACTCCAACCGGGGCAACAACAGCGAAACTGTCTCAATAAATAAATAAATATTAGCCAGGCATTGTGGTGTGTACCTATAGTCCCAGCTACTCAGGAGGCTGAGGCGGGAGAATCACTTGAACCCGGGAGGCAGAGGTTACAGTGAGCCGAGATTACACCGCTGCACTCCAGCCTGGGTGACAGAGAGAGACTCTGTCAAAAAAAAAAAAAAAAGAGCGTGGGCTGCACATAGTGGCTTCCTTTCAAAGTGGAAAGAATGTCTGTTGGATGAGAGGTTGCTGTTAAGTAAATAAGACACTATGTAGAAGATGGGAAGGGGAAGGAGGCAGAGTCTAAATTTATAGCAGAGAAAACGACAAGTACTGCTTCAGCCAGGTCGTCCAGGTCAGCCTCAACAGTGATGAATTACATTGATAATGTGTGCCCTTAATATGATGTGAGGAGAGTGGTACTTTACTTACGTGGTCTGCCTCCTCAAAATCCTTAACTCCAGTCTAACCATGAGAGAAAAACATGAGACACACCCCAACAGAGAAGCATTCTTTAAAATACTTGACTAGTACTCCTCACAATTGTCAAGGCCATCAAAAACCAGCAGAGTCTGAGACTGTCACAGCCAAGTAAAGCCTAATGAGACAGAAGAGGCCAGGTGCGGTGGCTCATGCCTGTAATCCCAGCCCTTTGCAGGGGCCAAGGTAGGAGAATTGATTGAGGCCAGGAATTCAAGACCAACCTGGGCAACATTGTGAGATCCCCATCTCTATGAAAAAAATAAAAATAAAAATAAAGAAATTAGCCAGGCATGGTGGTACATGCCTGTAGTCCCAACTCCTTGGAAGGCAGAGGTGGGAGGATCACTTGAACTCGCGAGTTCAAGGCTGCAGTGAGCCATGATTGTGCCACTGGACTCCAGTCTGGGTGACAGTGAGACACTGTCTCAAAAAAAAAAAAAAAAAAAAGGAGACATAACAGGTAAATGTAATGTGTGTCCCAAATGGGATCCCAGAACAGACAAAGGGTATCAGGTAAAAACTAAGGACGTCTGAATAAAGTATGGACTTTAGTTGATAGTAAGTATCAACGATATGTTATGTAAACGATATTTATAAACGATATTTATAACAAGGGAAATAGGTGCTGGACATATTTTGATTTTTCTATAAATTTAAGACTGTTCTCAAAAATAAAATCAGTGTCTAAAAATGTATAAAAATATACAGAATGGAATAGAATTAATATGTAGTCTAATATGCAGATTATAAATTAAGGCCATTTTTTTTTTTTGAAAAGGAGTTTCACTCCTGTTGCCCAGGCTGGAGTGCAGTGGCACGATCTTGGCTTACTGCAACCTCTGCCTCCCAAGTTCAAGTGATCCTCCTGCCTCAGCCTCTGAGTAGCTGAGATTCAGCTAATTTTTATATTTTTAGTAGAGATGGGGGTGTCACCATGTTGGCCAGGCTGGTCTCGAACTCCGGACTTCAGGTGATCCGCCTGCCTTGGCCTCCCAAAGTGCTGGGATTACAGGTGTGAGCCACCGCGCCTGGCCTCAAGGCCACATCTTTTTTAGTATTCGAATTTAGTGGCCGCCAGTGTCCATGGGTAATCATGAAATTATCTTTTCCTTCCTCATTTTCTCTTCCTTAGAAACAAAACCTGGGGAAATCTGACCACCCCACAGAGCACCGTTTGGCTGTGTGGTTCTCTTGCAACCATGTGGTAGCATTGCTGGCAGTGGTTGACCCCATAGCCCAGCATCACTCTTGACCATTGGCAGAAGTAATGGTCCCAGGCACCACCTCTAGCAGCCCTAAGGTCCTTGAATACTGCTGATTCCTGGGCTTCTCCCATTGCCCACATCATAGGTCAGGGGGAAGGGGACTCTCCTCACAATGTTGTGCTTGGTTCCAATAATACTGATAATAATGGTAATTATAATAGCTCACATTCACTGAGCGTCAGGCACTATTTTAAGTGCTTTGCATATATTAACTCATTTAATCCTCCCAGCAATCCTAAGGAAAGTCTCATTTTATCCGTCAGTCTGGACTTTGTTTATTGCATCCATTACCATGATCTTTTTTTTTTTTTTTTTTTTGAGATGGAGTCTCGCTCTGTCGCCCAGGCTGGAGTGCAGTGGTGCGATCTCATTTCACTGCAACCTCTGCCTCCAGGATTGAAGAGATTCTCCTGCCTCAGCCTCCTGAGTAGCTGGGATTATAGGCATGCACCACCATGCCTGGCTAATTTTTTTTGTATTTTTAGTAGAGACAGGGTTTCACCGTGTTAGCCAGGATGATCTCAATCTCCCCACCTCAGGTGATCTGCCCGCCTCAGCCTCCCAAAGTGCTGGGATTACAGGCTTGAGCCACAATGCCCAGCCACCATCATCATTCTTAAGGATGCTCCAATTTTCCCCCACGTGGCCAGAGGGAACCTGCTCCTGTTGGCTCCTGAGTCTTTTGAATTGACGTGAGTGGTCTTGACAGCTTCCTTCCTTCATTTAGGACAAGACACCCAGACTCATCTTGTTCATTTCCTTTCCTAGAGCCAGATTTGATCATTTCTCCAAGGAGCCGTCATTCCTCATCAGCCACATAGGCAGTTCCCCCTCCGTTATTTTCTAGGATAGAACGGGATCACTTCATAGAGCTCAGCATCTTGTAATTATGTATTTGTCTACTTACTATTATTATTATTTTTTGAGACAGTCTCACTCTGTTGCCCAGGCTGGAGTGCAGTGGTTTAATCTTGGCTCACTGTAGCTTCTGCCTCCCAGGTTCAAGTGATTCTCCTGACTCAGCCTCCTGAGTAGCTGGGATTACAGGTGTGAGCCACCACACTAGCTTTTTTTTTTTTTTTTTTTTGTATTTTTAGTAGAAACGGGGTTTCACCATGTTGACCAGGCTGGTCTTGGTCTTGAACTCCTGGCCTCAAGTGATCCTCCCACCTTTGCCTCCCAAAGTGCTGGGATTACAGGCATGAGCCACCTTGCCCATCCTATTTGTCTACTTATTTGCTACCTGATTGATTCCCCCATCAATCCAATAGCTTCTTTTTATTTTCTTTTGGTTTTTTCTTTTCTTCTTCTTTGTTTTTTTTTTTTTTTTTTTTTTTTTTTTTGAGATGCAGTCTCACTTTGTCACCCATGCTGGAGTGCAGTGGTAAGATCTCAACTCACTGCAAGCTCTGCCTCCTGGGTTCACACCCTTCTCCTGTCTCAGCCTCCCGAGTAGCTGGGACTACAGGCTCCCACCACCACGCCTGGCTAAGTTTTTTGCATTTTTAGTAGAGACAGGGTTTCACCGTGTTAGCCAGGATGGTCTCGATCTCCTGACCTTGTGATCTGCCTGCCTCAGCCTCCCAAAGTGCTGGGATTACAGGTGAGAGCCACTGTGCCCGACCTTTTTTAAAAATTTTATTTATGTATTTATTTTTTTAGAGTCATGGTTTCACTCTGTCTCTGAGGCTAGAGTGCAGTATTACAAACATAGCTCATTGCAGTTTCAAGCTTCTGGACTCAGGAGAGCCCCCTGCCTCAGCCTCTTGAGTAGCTTAGGTCTATAGGCATGCACCACCACACCCGGCTTAATCTATTAGCTTCTTGAGGCAAGGGCTATGCTTTCCTTGCCATTATCTACCTAGCAAGTATTTTTTGATAAATGAAATAGTGTACCACTTATCAAAATATATATAATAAATATATAACATTAAAATATAAGCATGTTTTATATTATTTGTAAATATATATTTTTACACGTATATGTAAATTACTAGAAAGAGCTATTAAATTAGCAGTGGTGGTTATATCTGAACTGGGGTGTCATATGTCTTCTTTTCATTTACAGCGCTTTTCCAAAATGTTGAGTATAAATGCGCATTATTTTTGTTGTAAGAGAAACAAGTGAGGCCAGGCTTGGTGGCTCATGCCTGTAATCCCAGCAGTTTGGGAGGCCTCCTCACTTGAGGTCAGGAGTTTGAGATCAGCCTGGCCAATATGGTGAAACCCTGTCTCTACTAAAAATACAAAAATTAGTCAGCGGGGGTGGTGCATGCCTGTAGTCCCAGCTACTCGGGAGACTAAGGCAGGAGAATTGCTTGAACCTGGGAGAGTGGAGGTTGCAGTGAGCCAAGATCATGTCACTGCACTCCAGCCTGGCGACAAAGCAAGACTCCGTCTCAAATAAATAAATAAATAAAATAAAATAAAAGAGAGAGAAACAAGTGCATATATTTCTAAACCATGAAAGCTCTAGAAATGCTTCGATACTTTTGGAGAGTTAGTTTCTGGCTCCAGACTGGGAATTCCAGCCTTCAACCTGGATGCTCAGTGTGGCAGAAACTCCCATGCATCACTGGGTTGGGTCCCCAGACTGACACACACAACAAAGTGCCTCCTTGCTCACAGTGGATCTTGGTCCCCTCCTGGGTCCAGGGCCATCTAAGCAGGGATGCTTAAGCCATGACACCCTGCTGGTGACCCTCTAGTGGGTCCTCCCTAGTTCTCAACCCTTAAGCGTCTTGAAGCTCTTGAGTGGGTCCGTGGTCTCTGTAGGAGGAACAAGTGCTTCTGCCTGTCCCAGAAGTCTGGTGACCCCAAGGCTTAGTGCTTCTCCCAGGATAGCTCTGGATAGAGCGAGAAAACTCCAGGAAAGTGGCCTCACTGCCACAATCAGAAAGAGGCAGTTAGGGGCAGGCACGGTGGCTCATGCCTGTAATCCCAGCACTTTGGGAGGCCGAGACGAACAGATCGCCTGAGGTCAGGAGTTCCAGACAAGCGTGGTCCACATGGTGAAATCCCATCTCTACTAAAAATACAAAAATTAGCCGGGCATGGTGGCGTGCATCTGTAATCCCAGCTGCTGGGGAGGCTGAGGCACAAGAATCACTTGAATCCGGGAGGAGGAGGTTGCAGTGAGCCAAGATAGCACCACTGCACTCCAGCCTGGGTGACAGAGTGAGACTCTCTCTCAAAAAAAAAAAAAAAAAAGAAAGAAAGAAAGAAAGAAAAGAAAGAGGCAGTTAGGATTCCTTCACATAGAAGGAATAGAAAAGAGAACCATGAGTTTCCAAACACCCAGGCTGGCCACAGTGGGCTTGTTCTGCTGAGGTCATTCAATTCTGCAGCTCATTCTAGGAGACATCGCATACTACTTCCTGCCCATGCAGAGCAGGCCATGATCTCAGAAAAGAGCACAGGCTTGTGGAGCTTTGTAAGAAGCCGGGTGACCTTCTTCAAAACCCTCAAACAGGACCTCAGTTACGGAATGTATTTTCCCAAGCCCACCATGAAGGATTCACATAGGTAGACAGGAAATGCAATCCGCAGCAGGAGCTACAGAGAGTTTCATTCTGACTTCCAGCTGGAAGAGTGAAAAGGCAGCAGAATCACTGGTAAAACTCCTGGGATTTTTTCTGGGAGTTGGAGAAAAAAGATGTTACACCTGAAACTATGTGTTTTCTCTATTTTGTGATTTCAAAATACGAAAGGGGAGAACTTTCAAAGGGGAAGTTCTTGTAACTCTTGGGGTCAGAAATGGAAATTTGCTAGGGCTGACTAATAACTCTCCGTGCTCTGACCTCTGAGACATTAAAAACTCTAACAGTTGTGTAAAGATAGCAATTGGGAAAATGTTAGCATTTTTACTGCAATCTAGGGCAAAGGCCAAGGCTCCCCAAAATCCACACTCAGTGAACATTCGTGTTAGGTTGCCAGAGAGAGGACAGTGACTCATCAGGTTTTCAGATGAACTCCATCTCTTCTTAAGCCAACAACGTTCTATTTCACTCATCAAGCTAGATCTGGAAGTCAATGTCATGGTAACCCATGTGATGTTGAAGAAATGGCGAAATGTAGACCTGCCAAGAATTGACAGAGCCATGTAGCTGTTTGCCCAACTGGCAATTGATCTATGCAATGATTGAAATCATGAGTAGATTAAGCAACAAGCAAACAAGAGCATTCAAATGGCCCCGGTACAATACAAGAATGATGTGTCCAGTTAGGCATGGTAAACAAATCCCACAAACACACCAAAAGGTGGCAGTGGAAAGGAAAAGTATTATGTTTTGTGATTTGGGCCTGACCTGATTCTCTGACATCCAAAACCTGATCTATCCTCTTTGTGTCCAAAGGAAAACAGGGCTCAAAATGTCATGTATGTGATGGTTGAAGGCTGTGACAGTGTTTAGTCTGGAAAAAAGAAGAGTTTGATAGGATTGAAGATCAAATGATGGAAGAGCTGTCATGTGAACGGGAATTAGACTGCACTCCGAGGAGGGAGCAAGGGCCAGTGTGAAATGACAAAATGAGATTTTAGCACTCCACATTTTCTAAGACCTTTCCTGAAATGGAAGGAGCTGCCTGGGGAAGCAGAGCATTTCTGTTGCTGGGAGTTTTCACAGAGGCTATTGCACGTCGTGGTGACTGCTGAGGCTCCATTCAATCTCACCGAAGACACCAATGGGAATTCAGCCTGTGCCTTCCTGGGTATCAGGCATTGGGTGATGCCAGCCTTTGGATGTAGGAGTAGAACCCTTGCAACAAGCCTGGGATTCGTCATCACTCCCATGTTGCAGATGAAGAAACTGAGGCTCACAGAGGCTAAATAATCCACCTAAAGTTTCCTAACAAGTATTCAAACCCTGTTGGATTTGGCTCCAAAGCCAATGCTTTTGTGCTTATGTCGTATACCCTCCATCTTGCTAAATAAGTCCTTAATCCTTGAGCCCTAATTAATAAAACGTATTATTTTGGAATGTTATCAAAATCCCACATTCCTAGGGCCTTAAATAAAATTCTCCCCAATATGAAACCTAATTATTCCCTAAGCATCTGCAGGCATGCCAATGGGCCTCTTTGCTAGAAATTCCACGATTTCCTAATTAACAAAAGGAAATAGCATTAAGGCTCTCTTTCTGAAACTTCTGCTAGGAATCTCAGAAATTAAACTTGCGGCATTCATACCATAAAATCAATTCAGACAGCTGAATTCTTATATCTGCTTTTTCATTCAATCTCTTGTGGAATCATAAGTCATGGAACCTCTGCAAAAAGCTACCACAAAGAGATGAGAATGTGAGTGAACAAGGCAAAGAATGTACTCATTTTAAAATTATTTATGGGCTGGGCATGGTGACTTACGCCTGTAATCCCAGCACTTTGGGAGGCCGAGGCGGACGGATCATGCCCGGCCAGCATGGTGAAATCCCATCTCTAATAAAAATACAAAAATTAGCCAGGCATGATGGCGTGCACCTGTAGTCCCAGCTACTCGGGGGGCTGAGACAGCAGAATCGCTTGAATATGGGAGGCGGAGATTGTAGTGAACCGAGATGGTGCCATTGCACTCCAACCTGGGCAACAGAATGAGACTCTGTTTCAAAACAAAACAAAACAAAACAAAACAAAAGGCATAATTGTATATGTGACATGTGTTTATGAGTTAAATATCAGTTTAACTCACAGCAATTTGCCTGAGTGTGCTTTGAATTTCATGCATCGTAGAGATGTTTACCTGCCTTCTATTTCAAATTCTTTATATCCACCCTGAAGACATCCCTCTAATAGCATCCAGAAATCTGAAACCTCCCATCCCGCTGGGCTCAGCTGAGGTATCTCGAGAGAATGGCAAACCAGAGGCCTGGCCTTCTGAGCCTGGCCTCGAAATTGTACTTTTGTTTCTCAGTTTTATAGACGACACTAATTGTTTAAGGTTGTAAGCTATTACTTGAGCATTTATTTCCCTTATCTCATGGGTACCTCTCTGTGACTTGGCTTCTTAGTCATCTGAAGAATGTATCATTTTAATTGTGAAATCATTGAGTCACTGATGTTTCTTGTTATTCCATATACCATAGTCAAGAACTATGACGGGTCTGAGACTATATCCTATTTGCAAGCTAACCATTCAACATGACCCAATTTCATGGATACTGACAGAAGACATGAGACTCCTGGGTCAGAAACAAAGGACTTCATTGCTCACAGCAGTAGCAGTAGCCAGTGTCAACATTTGAGCCATTTCCCTGAACTCCAGTTCCCAAAGGGTGATGTGAACAGGGCCAACTGATGCTTGCACACATACAGGGTTGCCTTACAGTAGAGGAATATTGAATTTGGGAAACTCAAACCGCTTATAGTGGGCAGTAAACCTGCCTGGCCTTTGCCCCAGAAGAAAACATTGTCTTTATCATACTGGACGATAAACAAGCCTGTCCTTTGCTCCGGAAGGGGACACTATCTCAGTTTTCCAAGGCTGTCTGCTGTAGAAGCATCCGTGAATACACAGATCAAAATAAAGGCAGTTAGCACCTGGGCAGACAGCAGAAATGCAAGAGACCATGGAGAGCTTTCTACAAGAAACTACTGCTTCCATTTATGCACAGTACCTGATTTTGGATCCAAATTTGTACCATTCTAATTTCTTTGATACTTGATCGTTTAAGAAATATTTGATCTTGATTCCTGGTCAATATTTTCCAGTCTTACAAATAGAGACCGTACATAACTCCTTCTCCATCTATTCATGAATGATTAACCTTTTGCAGAGTTCTCTGTTTTTCTCTTCCACCTAAATGTCATCCAAGATAGGTATTTGAACAGTCTTGTACCCACACCAAAAAAATACAGAAAACATTTCAATATCAGAGATGTCAAAGTAAGAACTGAAGGTGGGGGTAAAGGGTGGGCACTACAAAGCAAACACCTCCCTAGAATGAAAGATACATTCTACGGAGTCCATTGGAAGGATATGTATAAATGGGTCTCTGTCCTTGGCATTGTGGTATTTTCTTGCTATTGTGCACAGACACTTTCTCCTAAACCAAAGAAATAGGATGTTTAACCCAATATTCACCTTTAAAGTCCATTTAACTTTCCAGAAGCAGGGCCAGGCGCAGTGGCTCACGCCTGTAATTCCAGCACTTTGGGAGGTCGAGGTGGGAGGACCACTAGAGGTCCGGAGTTTGAGACCAGCCTGGCCAACATGGTGAAAAGCTGTCTCCACTAAAAGTACAAAATAAGTTGGGCGTGGTGGTACATGCCTGTAATCCCAGCTATTTGGGAAGCTGAGGCACGAGAATCAGTTGAACCCAGGAGGCGGAAGTTGCAGCGAGCCGAGATTGTGCCACTGCACTCCAGCCTAGGCAACAGAGTGAGACTCTGTCTCTAAATAAATAAATAAATAAATGAAAGTAAATATATAAATAAAAGTTCAGGGAGTATCCCAAAGGACTGTCAATAGCAATTTCTTCTGGGAAAAACAACTTTGGTTTTTTCTAGGGGGAAAGGAGGGAAGAACACTATGATCTATTGCACTCTGTTCTGTTTGACTTTTGTGATTAAGATAATTTTCATTTTGTGTTTGCTTTATTGTCCACTTTTTGCAAACTACCTGGTCAAGCATTTGCCAAACTAAAGCTGTCCTTCTTCTCCATCTTGACCTAGAGGCTCAATTGGAAGCTCAGTAGGGTCTTCAGCTGCATGCCGTCTCCAGTGCCCAGCAAGGAGATACCAAGAATGTCCAAAAGCAAAGTGTCCTAACACAATAGATGCATTGGAACAAGCCTGCTACCTGAAGTAGGCTGAGTAGGTTGGCCTGGATACTCTGCTTTAACAGTCTTGAAAAGCAGAGAACCCCACCAATACCAGGGCATGGAAGGTGTAAATACTAAACACAACTATGTATTTGAGACAGAAATTCTGTGAATTTCAAAGTACCTCTTGGAGGGAAGTAACTGGTATGCTGATGGTCCTTGGAGGTTGGAGAGGAAAGCCTAGACTCATCCACTTTTATTATCTCCTGTAAATCAATGGTACTCACAGCAGACAGAGCTGGGAGTCAGTAACAGCTGAGTTTGCAAACCAAAGTTACCATTACCCAGTTGTGTGACCTTGGGAAAATTACTTGAACTCTTTGAGTTTCAATGACTCATCTTAAAAATGAGGATGAGAATACCTACCTCCAGTTGATTGTTATACAGAGTCTGGCACATAGTGGGTGTTCATTAAAGTGCCACCATGTTAACAGGCACGGGTTGATCATGACTTACTTGTTCTCCACAGTGTCAGTCACACTGTGGACCATCAGTTCGTGTTTACTGATGGTAACTTGTGCCCCAAATCAGAACCCAATGCCTACTAAGAATGAGTTACAGAGCTTGCTGTTGGGAGTGCGGATTCTGGAGTCACACTGCCTGGGTTTGAATCCCAGGCTGACCGTTTTCTGGTTGATGATGCTAGGCAAGTTCAAAACTTCTCTCTGATGCGTTTTCCTTGTCTGTAAAATGGGGTGGATAGCCTGCCTTGCTCAGTAAGATGTTAGATTATCTTCCAATTAGAAAACACTAAATCATAATACAAATAACATTACTAATTTGTATTATTAGAAAGGCAAGTCTGGGAGTCAAGCAGAATTGCCCCCTGCCCACAAAACCTGAAATATAAAACTAGTCAGGAAATACAGACGCCATTTTTAGACACAGAGGATTCCCAGCAATATGAATATTTAGAGGAACTTTCTGATAAGTGGCAGCTGCCAGAACGGAAGGGCTGAACTCTGAAGTTTCCTGTGTTCTTATTTTGTGGAGAAATAAACTGGTGGTCATTACAGCAAACTTTCAATATCCTTGCCCGTGAGTCTCATATTTATATAGCAGGTACTTATCAATCAAATTTGTTCATGTGCTTTTCAAAATACAGCAGTAGAAGAGCTTCACCCCTTGCCTAGTGATGAGAGGAAGTCTCTTGGGAAACAGCACTAAACTCAAATACAATCTTCCATGAATAATCACATACTAGACAATGACATAATTATGTAATTGTGAGACCCACAGATGCCAAACCAATGACATTAGAAACAATTGCAGGCCAGGCACAGTGGCTCACACCCATAATCCCAGCACTTTGGGAGGCTGAGGTGAGAGGATTGCTCAAGCCCAGCAGTTCAAGATCAGCCTGGACAACATAGCAAGACCCCATTTCTAAAAACAAAATATTAACAAATTAGTTGGGCGTGGTGGCTTATGCCTTAGTCCCAGCTACTCAGAAGACTGAGACAGGAGGATCACTTGAGCCCAGGAGTTCAAGGCTGCAGTGAGCTATGACGGCATCACTGCACCGCAGCCTGAGTGACAGAGCAAGACCTGTGTCTAAAATAATAATAATAATAAAATCTGCGCTTTAGTGAAAACTTAGCTGATCATATGAATGAATCTTTATCGTTACTCCCAACCAATAGCAATAAAATGATACCGCAAATCTGTAAATGTCACAGACTAACAGATACCATTTGTTGGAGTATCTAACATACTCCAGGTGCTTCCAGTATTACTTCTGATCCCTCCAACAATGCTGTAAGATTATTCGCTTCATTCCATAGATAAGACAACTGAGGTTCAGAAAGATTAATTACTTTCCAAAGGTTACCCAGCCAGGAACGGCTGAAACAGCAGGTTGTTCCACTCTAACGCCCCACAGCCTTTTGTTAGGTCACGTGGTCTTTTAATAACCTTCACTTAACAACTGGATCTGAACACCTGCTTTGCGGCTCACCCCAGGTTAAGCATTCATGCCCCAAAGATGCACCACATGCTGTCCCTGACTTGGCAGAGATGAGCCCTCCAAGCTCATTATTTACTTTTTCTTCCTTACAAGTCATCAATGATGCAGGCGATAGTTTCTCATGCTCCTGATTTATATACTGAAAAATTGTTTGACTCATTAGCTGTTGTCGTGCAAAATACATCACCACCTTCCAGAATGAATTCCACAGTGTCACACAGTTGTGGATAAGGAATAGGCTTTATTGGGGAAAAGGAAAATTAAATACGCCAAAGGGCAGCAAGAGAAGAAAGGCATGAGACTGTGCTTAAAGAAACTGCTACATACCGTTGCACCACGAGGTCCTAAAAAAAGAAAAAAGAAACAGCTACAAATAAACAGAAGAAATATAAGCATATTTCATAGAGAAAATAGGAAAGCCAAAAGTTTTGGAGGATTAACTTTCCGAAAGCTTATTAAATAATACAGATAACTAAATTCAGGGCACCTCTGCATCGTCCAAACTTCCAGTAACTGCCCCAAATCAGTGGTTTAGCCAATGGGACCAAGAATAAAGAATTCACTCTGCTTCAACCCCTAGGTCTCTCTGCAAACAATCCCATCACCCCTACCAATGAGCTTTGCCTCTACTCACCCATCTGAACTCCAGCCTTCGCGTGTGACTCCGAACGGTGGAGTTTTCTCCTAAATCCATTCTTCTTGCCAAAAGTAAGTCTATTTCACTGTTCCTTTTTAATTGGCTTCACCTTCCTGGGGTTAACCATTGTGCTTTTGCTATTTCCCCATCTCCCTGTGTAAGCCCATGCTTCTGTATTCTGTTTTATTTCATATTTTTAATGCCTTGATTTCACAACCCACCCTTTGAAAAACAGATTTATTTATTTATTTATTTAGAGACAGAGTTTCTCTCTTGTCACCCAGACTGGAGTGCAATGGTGCCATCTCAGCTTACTGCAGCCTCTGCCTCCCAGGTTCAAGCAATTCTCCTGCCTCAGCCTCCTGAGTAGCTGGGATTATAGGAGCCTACTACCATGCCGGGCTAATTTTTGTATTTTTAGTAGAGACGGGGTTTCACCATGTTGGTTAGGCTGGTCTTGAACTCCTGACCTCAGGTGATCCGCCTGCCTCGGCCTCCCAAAGTGCTGGAATTACAGGTGAGAGCCACCGTACTCATCCAGAAAACAGATGTATTTTTAAAACTCCATGTGAGCAAGAACTATGTGGATCCCATTCTCCATCCTATACTCAGTGTTTGGGGGATGCATCTGTTGATTAAGTTAATGAAAAATGAAATGAGTAAAAACCACATAAGGACATCTTAAACTCAAAATCCAAGGAGTAGGAAAATTTTCCCACCATGTGGAGCAGAGTTGGGCTTTGGGGGTTAATTCATTTGCTTTATCTCTTGCATTAAAAATAAGGAAATAGGCTGGGAACACTGGCTCACGCCTGTAATGCCAGCACTTTGGGAAGCCAAGGCAGGAGTATTGCTTGAGACCAGAAGGTCAAAGTTGCAGTCAGCCTTGATGGTGCCACTGCACTCCAGCCTGGGAGATAGAGTGAGACCCTGTCTCAAAAAAAAAAAAAAAAAAAAAAAGGACTGGGTGGATAAAAGTTGATTTTGGTTTCCCACTCTGATTTCTTCCCATAATGTACTCTCCCTTCTCAAAACAAGTTTTTGGTGGAGAATTGGGATATTCAAGGTCAATAATCACATCTTTAACCCAACTCAGAACAGAAGCCTGTCAGTCAAGAGTCCACCTTTTAGGGGTACAGCATGAACACAGAACAAACGCACACGTCCAAGTAATGCTGTCACTGATGTTCATCCGCTGGGTGGGCTAACATGTGGTCAGGCCCATGATACAGAGGAGCGTTCCACACGACTTTTCCAGAGGCTTCCCGTTCTATGAACTTCCGCATAGTTTCTGGGTGACTGTGGCTGAGGGGGCGCCTTAGACTTTTTCCTTCCCAGGGTTGTGCTGGCCATGGAGACCTGGATGATGCAACAGCGTGCTTGCACTTCGACAGCTTGTCACTAGATGGCAGCACACATTTGTCAAGACGGAGACTTGGCTCTTCAGTTTCTGTCACTCATCTCTAATTAATAAAACACCATTGGATTTTTTTTTTTTTTTCTTTTCTTCTTTGAGGTGGAGTCTCGCCCTGTCACCCAGGCTGGAATGTGCAGTGGCACGATCTCGGTTCATTGCAACCTCCGCCTCCTGGATTCAAGCAATTCTCCTGCCTCAGCCTCCTGAGTAGCTGAGATTACAGGTGCGCACCTGGCTAATTTTTGTATTTTTACTGGAGACAGGGTTTCACCATGTTGGCCAGGCTGGTCTCAAACTCCTGATCTCAGGTGATCCACCCGCCTCAGCCTCCCAAAGTGCTGGGATTACAGGCGTAAGCCACCGCGCCTGGCCACTTGTTGCAGTATTTTCTTTGGTGGTTGGTAAACTGTTGTGACTATTTTCTCAAAAGTATTTCTAGAATCAGCAACATTTAATCCTGAAGCAGGTGCAGGAGAATTCTGTGAGAGTCCAGCAAGCAAAAATAAGATCTTGGCCTATAATCTATCCAAGAAGCAGCTCCCCCTAAACCACGATTATCAAATTTTTATGCAGGTCAGGTGAGGTGGCTCATGCCTGTAATTCCAGCAATTTGGGAGGCTGAGGCAGGTGTTCAAGACCAGCCTAGCCAACATAGTGTAATCCGGCCTCTATTATAAATACAAAAATTAGCCATTCGTGGTGACCCATGCCTGTAATCTCAGCTACTTAGGAGGCTGAGGCAGGAGAATCTCTGGAACCGAAGTTGCCATAAGCCGTTGTTATCTTGCCACTGCACACACCAACCTGGGTGACAGAATGAGACTCCATCTAAAAAAAAAAAAAGTATATGCAGTTCACTTTCATGCGCAGATTTTGAAGATTAAGAGCAGAATAATCTATGCAAACAAAAGAGTAAAAAATCCAGCTCAGAGTAACAGCATATGGTGCTGGAGATCTGTAACATATGCAGTGTCGCTTCCGTGCTTTTCTGTGACAACAGAAAAAGTGAAGATTTCAATTGAGTTATGATGCTTGGGTTATTGTTTCTGGTTTGTTTGGTTTTTTTCTCCTGTCCCTCCACATACACCTTGGAATGGACAATTTCAAGTGCATGGGATAAATCCAAAGACTTGAGTCTCTAGCAGCCAACTAGACTTGGCCTCTTGTTGACTTTGGGCGGTGGGAATAATACTCATCAAATAAGCGACCAGCACAAAACTATCTTTTACTCTGAAAGTCTTTTGCGTGCACCTCTGCAAGCTAAAAATAGTAACAGCTAATGCTTACTGAGCACCTACTGCATACCTGACAATGTGAAGAATCCTCTGTTGCTTTGTACAAGAAAACTTTAAAGAAGGTACCATTAACATCACACTCATTTTATTGTAAATGAAGAGAGGCTTATTCATGCAACTTGCAAAAGGCCACCCAGCTAGGAAGCAGTAGCTCTGGATTCAATCCAGATTTAAGTAACACTACATTAAACCACTGCCACCTCGCCCCTGCCCACCAAGACCAACAAACTTACAAGAAAATGTTCTAAAACTCTTCAGGGAGTTTCCCTGTAATACTAAGAGAATCACAGAGACTAGTGGGCCAAGGTGATCCTGGAGGTGTTCTGCAGTCCGCTATGTGGCTCATTTATAAAACAATGTGTTATGGCCTCTAAGATCATCTGTTCCCATAGAATTGGGAAATTGACTCTACACTGTGGGGTACAGAACACTAAACACATGCATGTGATTTCTGGTAAACCAACTTGATACCAGATGTAAAAAAACTCAGACTTAAACAATAGAGTGGGCCAGGCACAGTGACTCAAGCCTATAATCCCAGCACTTTGGGAGGCTGAGGCAGGCAGATTACCTGAAGTCAGGAGTTCAAGACCAGCCTGGCTGACATGGTGAAACCCCATCTCTACTAAAAATACAAAAATTAGTTGAGCATGGTGGCGCACGCCTATAGTCTCAGCTACTCAGGAGGCTGAGGCAGGAGAATCGCTAGAACCCGGGAGGCAGAGGTTACAGTGAGCCAAGATCAAGCCACTGCACAACAGCCTGGGTGACAGAGCAAGACTCTGCCTCAAACAAAACAACACAAAACAAAACAATAAACTGTCTTGCCTCAATAGAAGACCTTGCACTTTTCAGAATACTTCCTCTCACTCTTCACAGCATAGCTTCTAGGTAGGAAGAGAGATACCATCCCTATAGAACATACCAGTTAACAGCTCTGGGCAGGGCTGACGTCAAAGGTGTGTGACCAGGATAGTCACTCAGGGCCCCACATGTTCAGAAAGTCCCAGCATTTGGAAGTTTTCACATTCCCCTAGCACTTGGGGTTTAATTAATTATTCATTTAAAATCTTACTAATTTGATCTTTGACTTTGTGTTTTGTTTGCTGGTTTGTTTTGAAGCCAAGGTCATGGTCTGTCACTCAGGCTGGAGAACAGTGCTGCAATCATGGCTCACTGCATCCTGCACCTCCTGGGCACAAGTGATCCTCCAGCCTCAGCCTCCTAAGTGGATGGGACTACAGGCTCAAGCCACCAGGCCCGACCTTGAATTTGTGTTTTGTAAGCGAAGTCCAGCGAGATAATGGAACATACACCGGGATTGGAGCCTCAGTGCTGCACCCTGCTGCCTCCTTGCCTCCCAGCTGTTGGTCACCTGGTCCTCCACAGCCACTGCCCAGCAACCCTTACTGCCTCCCACCACCAGGGGACCCCTGGCATGGGCACAGAGAGGGTCTTTTCTTAAAAGAAGACAAGAATCCGGCCAGGCGGGGGGCTCAGCCTGTAATCCCAGCACTTTGGGAGGCTGAGGCGGGCGGATCACTTGAGGCCAGGAGTTCAAGACCAGGCTGGCCAACATGGTGAAACCCTGTTTCTACTAAAAATACAAAAATTAGCCAGGTGTGGTGGCACATGCCTGTAATCCAAGCTACTTGGAAGGCTGAAGCAGGAGAATCACTTGAACCCAGGAGGCGGAGGCTACAGTGAGCCAAGATCGCACCACTGCACTCCAGCCTGGGCAAAAGAGCAAGACTCTGTCTCAAAAAAAGAAGAAGAGAAGACTCCACAGTCAGGTTTCCTTAAGTAACAGTCACCCCTGGGGAGTTGAAAAACATCCTTCCACTAATAAAAATGTATTTGTGCACAACTGGGACGAATGTTCACCAGGGCAGGGATCGATGTCTGTTTTGATCACTGCTGTATCTCAAATACCTACAATAGTGTCTGGCATGTAAACATCTCTGTTGAATAAGTGAGTGAATTCCTTTTCGGAAATCTGTTTGTCAAGAGGTGTTCTCAGGGAGGCAGGACCTGTGTCTCTTCTCATTTTCCAAGCACAAAGCTGAGCACTTGAGAAGAACTAGCTTCATTCTTGCTAGTGGACCAGTTGGTTATCTCATTGAACAGGCAAAAGTAATTGGACCATAGGTATGCTGTGTCTTTTTTTTTTTTTTTTCTTGAGACAGAGTCTTACTCTGTGGCCCAGGCTGGAGTGCAGTGGCATGATCTCGGCTCACTGCAACCTCTGATTCTTGGGTTTAAGCAATCCTCCCATCTCAGCCTCCTGAGTAGCTGAGATTACAGGCATGCGCCACCATGCCTGGCTAATTTTTGTATTTTTAGTAGAGATGGGGTTTAGCCATGTTGGTCAGTCTGGTCTCGAATTCCTGACCTCAAGTGATCTACCTGCCTCAGCCTCCCAAAGTGCTGGGATTATAGGTGTAAGCCATCACGCTCAGCCAATATGTGTGCATGTGTCTTTATAATAGAACAATTTACATTCCTTTGGGTATATATCCAGTAATGGAATTGCTGAGTCAAATGATACTTCTGTTTTTAGGTCCTTGAGGAATTGCCACACTGTCTTCCACAATGACTGAATTAATTTGCACTCTCGCCAACAGTGTAAAAACGTTCCTTTTTCTCTGCAACCTCACCAGCATCTGTTATTTTTTGAGTTTTTAATAATAGCCACTCTGGTGTGAGATGGTATCTCATTGTGGTTTTGATTTGCATTTCTCTAATGATCAGTGATATGAAGCTTTTTTCATATGATTGCAGCACTATTCACAATATCAAAGACATGGAATCTACTAAATGCCTATCAATGGTAGACTGGATAAAGAAAATGTGGTACATGCATACCACGGACTACTATGCAGCCATAAAAAAGAATGAGATCATGTCCTTTGCAGAGACATGGATGGAGCTGGAGGCCATTATCGTTAGCAAACTAACACAGGACGAGAAAACTAAATACTGCATGTTCTCACTTATAAGTGGGAACTAAATGATGAAAACATGTGGGCACATAGAGGGGAACAACACACACTGGGGCCTATCAGAGGGTGGAATGTGGGAGGAGGGAGAGGATCAGGAGACATAGCTAATGGGTACTAGGCTTAATACCTGGGTGATGAAATCATCTGTACAGCAACCCCATGACACAAGTTTACCTGTATAACAAACCTGCACATGTACCCCTGAACTGAAAATAAAAGTAAAAAAAAAAGGAAATGGACAATTTATTTATTTATTTTTTTTAATCCAGTGAAGTTCCGCTCGCTGTTGAGTGAGCTTTTACCTAAGTTTCTGCACATCCGATCACTGTCAAGGGCCCCCAGTCATGGTCTGAACGTTGCTCAAATACTCACCAATGAATGACTACGAAATAAGTGGCAAGGGCAAAACCACAGCAAGAAGGAACATGAGGAGCAGACTCTTCCTTTGGCCTCTGTCTGGCCAGGTTCCTTATTTTCTTTGGGTGGAGGACTCAGACTGGGTGCACCCAGTCACTGGCAGCCTTGGAGAGCGGCGGCCCTGGGTAGGACGGCAGGAAGCGGCAGTGGTGAGCAACGGTAGCTCGACTCGGGCAGCACTCACAGATTTCACGGAACATGGACGAGGCTCTCGTCATGGGCTGACCACAGAGCCACAGCAGCATGTGTGCTTTGCCCAAGTTACCTGAAACTTCACGCCCAGGAGCCAGTGACGCACAGGGAGAATTTCAGCAATAATGCTGGGCGGGCAGCACCTGTCCAAGACCTCATTAAGTGCTTTATTTCTATCAGGACACGTTCAGTGACAGAGAACTTCCAAAATAAAGCTTTGGTTATTCCACACCCAACTTCACCCAGAAATATACAGAAGTATGTTCTCCACCACTGGAAGAACGAGGTTGCTTCGGTAAAGTGATGTTTTAAAGAGCTGCCTTAACATCATTTAAGTATCTAAAAACATAATTGTTGTTAAATGAGAAAATTGTCAACCAACTGTTCTCCATATTCACAAAGGGCAAAAGGGAGAGAAATAGGTTAACATTTGGAGAAGAGGCATTGATTAGACTGCATGGGTGTTTTTTATTTATTACTATTTTTTAATGTTTTAAAACTATTTATGTATTTATTTATTTATTTATCTGAGATGGAGTCTCGCTCTGTTGCCCAGGCTGGAGTGCAGTGGCGCTATCTCGGCTCACTGCAAGCTCCGCCTCCTGGGTTCAAGCAATTCTCCTGCCTCAGCTTCCCGAGTAGCTGGGACTACAGGCACCTGCCACCACACTCAGCTAATTTTTTGTATTTTTAGTAGAGATGGGGTTTCACCGTGTTAGCCAGGATGGCCTTGATCTCCTGACTTCGTGATCCATCCACCTTGGCCTCCCAAAGTGCTGGGATTACAGGCGTGAGCCACCGCGCCCGGCCTAAAATTTTATTTTTTTTAAAGACAGTGTCTCACTCTATTGCCCAGGCTGAAGTGCAGTGGCATGATTAGCCTTGATTTCCTGGGCTCAAGCATTCCTCCTGCCTCAGCCTCCTGAGTAGCTGGGACTACAGGTGTGCACCACCAAGCCTGGCTAATAATAAGAAATATTGTAAAATAATGATAGTTAATTATTATTATTATTTTATTTTGGTTTTGCTTTGTTATCCAGGCTTGTCTCAAACTACTGGACTCAAGTGACCTTCTCACCTCAGACCCCCAAAGGGCTGAGATTACAGGTGTGAGCCACCACACAGGCACTTTTTAATGTAAGGATGACTAATATATAAAACAGGCTTCCAAGAACAATTATAAAACTTCCCTCCCTAGAGAGACAAGACAAGGACCTGTATATTCATTCAACAAGTGCTGTAATGAACCCCTAACAAGGGCATAGCACTAAGCTAAACGCTAGGGCAGACATGAAAGAAATGCAAGAGAGTGTTTAATAAGAGAGATGGAATTCACATGTGAAAAGCAGCCGTCACACATTCATTCAGCACACTGTGAGGGCCCCCATTGCAAAAGGCACGATGCAAGACTCCAGAGTATATTATAAAATCAAGTGAGAGTTCTGCTTCTAGGAAAATGGCAGACTAGAAATCCTGAAACTCTGTTATAAAGCTTTAAAATTTTAGAAAAAAATAAAAAGTTCAATATTTTGAAATGAATGGATAAGCTTGTAGGACGCCCACATGGAACGAAGCAGAAATACCAGCTCAGGGGGCCAGCCTGCAATGACGCTGGGGCTGACCCTAAAATGCCTTCCAACCCCAGGTGGTTTCAGAAATCTTTGTATCCAGTGAAGTCTCACTTGATGTATTTTTACATAAGTTTCTGCACATCTGATGGCTGTCAAGGGCCCCGCATAATGTCTTGAACATGCCTAAGATATTATGCTTGAAGATACTTTAAAATATCTTCCAACCCCAGGTGGCCTAACCTGTTTGAACAGCCTTGTTTATGGACACAGGAGATAAGCCTTGAGCACCATTTGAACAGAAGTCAAATCAATGAACACCCCCCATCACACACACACACAAGCACACACACACACCCACACACACAGCCCAGACCCAGGAAATGGTGAAGTGAGAAAAAAGTCTACCTCACTGGCTGGTTGCAGGGGCTCATGCCTGTAATCCCAGCACTTTGGGAGACCAAGGGGAAGCGGATCTCCTGAGGTCAGGAGTTCGAGTCCAGTCTGGTCAACATGGTGAAACCCTGTCTCTGCTAAAAATGTAAAAATTAGCCAGAAGTGGTGGTAGGCGCCTCTATTCCCAGCCACTGGGGAGGCTGAGGCAGGAGAATTGTTTGAACCCAGGAGGCAGAGTTTGCAGTGAGCTGAGATCGCCCCACCGCACTCCAGCCTAGGCAACAGAGTAAAACTTTGTCTCAATTAAAAAAAAAAAAAATTGACCTAACTGAAGCAGAGGGCAAAGAGACAGGTTCTATTTCCGCTTTGGTTCTGGGTCATGTCTTTCAGTTCTCCCTGAACATTCATGGCCAATCTTCATGTTGATGGGGTCTGCACAGCTTGGAAAGCCACAAGAGGAGACAACGTGGATCCGGTTGTAAATGTCTGCAGTGCCAAGCAGACGCAAACACAAATGCTTCTGGAAAAATGTACAGTCAAACCAACTAGGCCTTAAATATCAAATAATCCCCAGAGTAGAGTTCGAAATACCATGAGCTTGGCTGAGGGCGGGGGCTCACGCCGGTAATCTCAGCACTTGGGAGATGGAGGCGGGTAGATCACGAGGTCAAGAGATCGAGACAATCCTGGCCCACCCCATCTCTACTAAAAATACAAAAATTAGCTGGGCCTGGTGGCACGTGCCTGTAGTTCCAGCTACTCAGGAGGCTGAGGCAGGAGAATCGCTTGAACCTGGGAGGCAGAGGTTGCAGTGAGCCAAGATCACACCACAGCACTCTAGCCTGGTGACAGAGCGAGACTTTGTCTCAAAAAAAAAAAAAAAAAAAAAAAAATTCCATGAGGAAGAATGCACAGAAAGAAAAAACAATAGAACCAAATCCAAACTATCACAACTATCACATAAAAAGATAATGACTACAATTAAAAATTGAAACACAAACATCAGATTAGATACAATGAAAGAGCAAATTAGTGGGATGGAAGAAACTTTTGAATACATTACTCAAAATGTACCCTAGATGCCAAAAATAAAAATAAAAAACGAAAGTAATAAAGAGGCTAAGACACATAGCAGAGAAGGCCCAGCATGCACTGAGTTAGGAAAGCAGTAACAGACAATGTGTGTGACAGGCAATATTAGCAAGGGTAGGACTCGGAATTTTGAGAATTGATATGGCCGGGTGTGGTGGCTCAAGCCTATAATCCCAGCACATTGGGAGGCAGGAGGATTGCCTGAATAGGAGTTCGAGTCTAGCCTGGGCAACACAGTGAAACCTTCATTCAATATAAAAACGAGCCAGGTGTGGTGGCACATGCCTGTGGTCCCAGCTACTCAGGAGGCTGAGATGGGAGAACCGCTTGAGCCGGGAGGTTGAGGCTGCAGGAAGCTGAGATTGTGCCACTGCCCTCCAGCCTGAGTGACAGAGCAAGACCTCGTATCAAAACAAAGAACAAGCAGGGCGTGGTGGCCCACGCCTGTAATCCCAACACTTTGGGAGGTGGGTGGATCACTTAAGGTCAGGCGTTTGAGACCAGTCTGGCCAACATGGTGAAACCCCGTCTCTACTAAAAATATAAAAATTAGCCAGATGGGGTGCACCTGTAATCCCAGATACTTGGGAGGCTGAGGCGGGAGAATACCTTGAACCAGGGAGGTGGACAGAGATCATTGATGTAATACATTCAGCAAGTCCCACAAATCCCAAGTAGAATAATTGTTAAATATATGCGGGGGCTGGGCACTGTGGCTCATGCCTGTAAGCCCAGCACTTTGGGAGGCTGAGGGTGACGAATCATCTGAGGTCAGGAGTTTGAGACCAGCCTGGCCAACATGGTGAAACCCTGTCTCTACTAAAAATACAAAAATTAGCCAGGCATGGTGGCAGGCACCTGTAATCCCAGCTACTCAGGAGGCTGAGGCAGGAGAATCTCTTGAACCTGTGAGGCGGAGGTTGCCATGAGCTGAGATTGCAGCACTGCACTCCAGCCTGGGCGACAAGAGTGAAACTCTGTCTCAAAAAAAAAAAAAAAAAAAAAAAGCATCTAGAAAGAAACAGCCAGAGGCAAAACACAGATGACCTAAAAGGAGTAAAAATAAATAGCTAATTCCTCAGCAGCAAAAGTGAAAGTCAGGAAACTGTAGATTATTATCTTCAATATTAATGCTGTCAGAAAGTGAGTATTGACAGGAAATTGCTTGCCCAAAGAAGGCAATTCTTAAAAGAAAAAAGAGTAAAATTGTGACATTTTGAAGATGTTTTTGAAAGATTGTTTTTGAAAAAGCAATACTGAGAATAATTACCATTAACAGATTCTCAAAAACTCTAAAATATACAATTCCCAATAAAAGGAAATGATCATAGAGAAGTCTGAGATACAAGAAAGATTGGTGAATAAATAAAATGTGGGAACTTTTTTTTTTTTTTGAGTTTTGCTCTTCTTGCCCAGGCTGGAGTGCAATGGCACTGTCTCAGCTTACTGCAACCTCCGCCTCCAGGGTACAAGCAATTCTCCTGCCTCAGTCTCCTGAGTAGCTGGGATTACAGGCGCCTGCCACCACGCCCGGCTAATTTTTTTGTATTTGTTTTTTAGTAGACATGGGGTTTTACCATGTTGGCCAAGCTGGTCTTGAGCTCCTGACCTTGGGTGATTCGCCCGCCTCAGCCTCCCAAAGTGCTGGGATTACAGGTGTGAGCCACCATGCCCTGCCTTTTTTTTTTTTTTTGGAAACTGAGTCTTACTCTGTTGCCCAGGCTGGAGTGCAGTGATGTGATCTCAGCTCACTGCAACCTCCACCTCCAAGGTTCAAGTGATTCTCCTGCCTCCGCTTCCCAGGTAGCTGCTATTACAGGTGCCCTCCACCATGCCCAGCTAATTTTTGCATTTTTAGTAGAGATGGGGTTTCGCCATGTTGGCCAGGCTGGTCTCGAACTCCTGACCTCAGGTGATCCACCCACCTCAGCCTCCCAAAGTGCTGGGATAACAGGTGTGAGCCACTGTGCCTGGCTTAAATGTGGGAAAATCTAAACTCACTGATTATGTGAGCCAATATAATGGCTGATGTGTGAAGTTAAACATTACTGGACAACAACGGCATGTGAACTGTGAACGGAGAGATTGATGTTAAAGCATTCTAAGGTTCTTTGATTTGGGAGCAGAATAAAGTTTATTAGTTAACTTTGGATTAGGTAAAGTATTCATGTGAAATATAATAATCAATTGCAACAATAAGGTATCAGAAGGGGACAATTAACCACTACAGGGAAAAAAATGGTGGGGGGAGATGAATACCTCAATCAATGTGGTTAAATCTCAAAAACATAATTTTGTGGCAAACCAAGTTTACGTAGTACAATAAAGCTTAAAAATAAGCAATATTCAGTAATGTATTTATTTAGAGATAAGGAAAAATTGGCAAAATTATAAAGAAAGGCAAAGAAGTAATTAATGAAAGGCAGAGAGGTAATTAACAAAATCAAGATGCTCTGGGAAAAGAATGGGAAAAGGTATTTGGTAATGTTTATTACTTAAGTTGAGTTAATATATTTATATTCTTTTATTAGCATTTGTATTAATATTAGTGTTAGTATTATTAAAAATATACATAGGCTTTATAGAAACTGTTTCTTTGTGGGGTTTTTATTTGTTTTTGGGTTTTGTTTGCTTGTTTGTTTGTTTGTTTTTAAGACAGAGTCTCACCCTGTCAGCAGGCTGGAGGGCAGTGGTGCCATCTTGGCTCACTGAAACCTCCGCCTTCCGGGTTTAAGCAATTCTCCTGCCTCAGCCTCCTGAGTAGCTGGGACTATGGGCATATGCCACCATGCCCAGCTAATTTTTGTATTTTTACTACAGATAGGGTTTCACCATATTGGCCAGGATGATCTCAATCTCTTGACCTCATGATCTACCCACCTCGGCCTCCCAAAGTTCTGGGATTACACGTGTGAGCCACTGTGCCCAGCTTAGAAACTCTTTTAAAATTTGAAGTATGTTTGTACTTACATTTCTTTGCTATTGCAGGACATGCACAGTGGCCCACGCCTGTAAGTCCCAGCATTTTGGGAGGCTGAGGCGGGTGGATCACCTGAGGTCAGGAGTTTGAGACCAGCCTGGCCAACATGGTGAAACCCAGTCTCTGCTAAAAATTCAAAAATTAGCCAGGTGTGGTGTCACTTCCCTGTAGTCCCAGCTACTAGGGAGGCTGAGGCGGGAGGATCTCTTGAACCTGAGAGGGAGAGGTCAGCAGTGAGCTGAGATTGCACAACTGTACTCCAGCCTGGGTGACAGAGCAAGACTCTGTCTCAAACAAAAAAAAGAAAAATTCGTTTGCTATTGCTGAGAAATACACTACAGACACCAAAACTCAGCGATTATAGACAAGAATCATTTTACAATCACTCATATTTATGCAGATGGTTTGGGGCTCTACTAATCTAGGCTGGGTTGGACTAGGAGCAGAGAAAGATACACTGCTGCTTGGGAGGAACTATAAAGTCACATGTGGCTGGGTGCAGTGGATCACGCCTGTAATCCCACCACTTTGGGAGGCTGAGGTGGGTGTATCACCTGAGATCAGGAGTTCGAGACCAGCCTGACCAACATAGTGAAACCCTGTCTCTACTAAAAATACAAAAATTAGCTGGGTGTGGTGTTGCACCCTTGTAATCCCAGCTACTCAGGAGGCTGAGGCAGGAGAATAGCTTGAACCTGGGAAGCAGAAGTTGCAGTGAGCTGAGATCATGCCATTGCACTCCAGCCTGGGTGACAGAGCAAGACTGTGTCTAAAAAAAAAAAAAAGTCACATGGCAAATGTAAGAGCAGAGAGAAATCCAGAATCAGGGTCAATAATGCCCCCATCACGGCTCCTTAACACAACAGATTTATTTCCTTTTATACTGTAGTAAAATACACGTAACATCAAACTTGCCATGTTAACCATTTTTTTTTTTTTGATTGCAGAAATGTATTAAAATTGAAAGACGTTGTTTAATTAATCTTCTGTGCCATGAGAATCCATCAGGTTGTCTACAACAAAGGCCACCGGAAGGCTGAGGATCCCATCCCTTGAGCCCAGGAGTTTGAGGCTGTAGTGAGATATGATAGCGCTACTGCACTCCAGCCTGGGTAACAGAGCAAGTCCCTTTCTTAACCGTTGTTAAATGTACAGCTCAATGCTATTAAGAACATTCATGTTGTTCAACCATCACCTCCATCCATCTCCAGAACTCTTTGCATCTTGCAGAACAGTAACTCTGTACCCATTAAACAGTAAGCTCCCCAACACACGTCCCCTCCTCCCCAGCCCTTGGTGACCACCGTTGTCCTTTCTGCCTCTATTAATCTCACACCTGTAGTGCCTTACATAAATAGAACTATATGGCATTTATCTTTTTGTGAGTAGCTTATTTCACCTAGCATGTCAAGGTTTATCCATGTTGTAGTATATGTCAGGATTTCCTTCTTTTTTAAAGCTGAATAATGTTCCATTTATGTATATACCACATTTTGTTTAGCAATTCATCTGCAGGCCAGGCATGGTGCCTCACGCCTGTAATCCCAGCATTTTGGGAGGCCAAGGTGGGTGGATCATTAGGTGAGGAGTTCAAGACCAGCGTGGCCAACATGATGAAATCCCCCGTCTCTACTAAAAATACAAAAAATGGCTAGGCACGGTGGCTCAAGCCTGTAATCCCAGCACTTTGGGAGGCCGAGGCCGGTGGATCACGAGGTCAGGAGATTGAGACCGTCCTGGCTAACATGGTGAAACCCTGTCTCTACTAAAAAAAATACAAAAAAGTTAGCCGGATGTGGTGGCACATACCTGTAATCTCAGCTATTCGGGAGGCCGAGGCAGGAGAGCCTCTTGAACCTGGGAGGCGGAGGCCGCAGTGAGCCGAGACTACACCACTGAACTCCAGCCTGTGCGACAGAGCAAGCAAGACTGTCTCCAAAAAACCAACCAACCAAACAAAAAAATCATCTGTAGATGGACACTTGGGTTGCTTACATCTTTCAGCTATTGTAAATAATGCTGCTAAGAACATGAGTGTATGTCTACCCGTTCAAGTCCCTGCTTTCAATTCTTTAGGGGTATACACCCCAAAGTGAAATGGCTGGTTTATACAGTAACACCTTTTAATTTTTGGAGAAACTGCCATACTGTTCTCCACAGCAGCTGCACTTTACATTCCCACCCACAGGGCAGAAGGTTCCAGTTTCTCCCCACCTTCACCCAGGCTTATTGCTTTTTTGTTGTTTTTTGATAATAGCCATCCTAATGGGTGGGACATGGTACTTCATTGTCATTTTAATTTGCATTTCCCTAAGGATTAGTGATGTTGGGCATCTTTGAGCATCTTTTCATGTGCTTAGTGGCCATTTGTATATCTTCTTTGGAAAAATGTTTATGTCCTTTGCCCACTTTTTAACCCAGTTGTTTTCCCCTATCTTAATCAGGAAGTTTTTCACCTGTTTTCTGAGAGTTTTATAGTTTTAGCTCCACATTTAGGTCTTTGATCTTTTTTTGTTTTGTTTTGTTTTTGAGATGCAGTTTCCTTCCTGTTGCCTAGGCTGCAGTGCAGTGGCATGATCTCGGCTCAGTGCAAACCTTCGCCTCCCGGGTTTGAGCGTGTCTCCTGTTTCAGCCTCCCAAGTAGCTGGGATTACAGGTGCGCACCACCACACCTGGCTAATTTTTGTATTTTTAGTAGAGACGGGGGTCTCACCATGTTGGTCAGGCTGGTCTCGAACTCCTGACCTCAGGTGATCCACCCGCCTCGGCCTCCCAAATTGCTGGGATTACAGGCGTGAGTCACGGCTCCCAGTTTTTGATCCATTTTTAGTTATTATTTATATATGGTACGAGGGAATGTATAGTGTTATATACACATGCATATGTTTTGTATCCATGGTTCCTGGCTCAGAACCCCCATAACCCTTGTTAGAGTCTTTAATTTTTATGTCAGGTGTGTTAAGCCCCTGGGGCAGGCCTCAGGAAACAGAATCTCTGTCCTACTCTTGCCTTCCTTTCATCTGCACCAATGCAGGAATCTAATTTTCCCCCACCTTTCTGATTGTGGGTCTTAAGGCCCTCCCCAGAGAGAGTCCTACCCTATACCCTGCGGAAAGGAATGCTGATGTCATGAAGCTTCCATAAAAATCCAAGAGAACTGGGTTCAGGGAGCTTCCAGATAGCTGAACACATGGAGGTTCATAATAAACTAGTAAACATAAGTAAGTGTTTCCCTGAGTGCTGTGAGCTACTCTAACATGTTAATTGAACCCAGAGAAGGGGTTGTAGGAACCCCAACTTGAAGCCAGTTTGGTCAAAAGTTTCTGAGGCCCAGACTTGTAACTGAGGAAAAGGAGTGGCAGTCTTGTGGGACTGAGCCCTCAACTTGTGGGATCTGATGCAATCTCCAGGTAGATAGTGGTGGAATTGAACTGGAGGACACCAGCTGGAGTCCACTGATTGTTGATGGGGGAGAAAAAACCCACATATTTGGTCACGGAAGTGTTCTGTGTTGATTGCTGTGATGTGAGAGCAGAGGAAAAATATGGATTTGAGAGTTTTTCCCAAAACTGAAGGGTCCAACTTCATTCTTTTGCATGTGGATATTCAGTTGTCCCAACACTATTTGTTGAAGAAAAGAAAAAATTCTTTCCCTCCTTGACTGATGTTGCCATCCTTGTCTAAATTTATTTGACCGTATATGCAAGGGTTTATTTCTGAGTTCTCTATTTTGTCCCATTGATCTATACATCGGTCTTTATGTCAACACCACACTGTTTTGATTATGATAGCTTTGTAGTAAGTTTGAAGTCAAGAAGTGTGAGATCTCCAACTTTGTCCAGTAGATGCCAGCTACTGGCAGGGTTAGTCTCTAACCCCATACTGCTTGCTAAACCAACTTTAGAGATGGTAGAGAGTTGCAGGCAACATGTTGGTTCCACAGAATGGGCTCCCTTGCCTTTCTGCTTATAAATTCCACTGAAAGAGCATTGGTAAAGTCTCTCTTCCCACTGCCATCATGTCTAAGTCAGAGTCTTCTAAAGAGACCAGACAGCTGCAGAAGCTCTTCATTGGAGGGTTGGGCTTTGAAACAACTGATGAAAGCCTGAGGAGCCATTTTAAGCAATGGGGATGCTCAGTGTTCATTGAGCATCCACACAGCTCAATGAACTGTGTGGTCATGAAAGATTCAAACACCAAGCATTCCAGGGGCTTTGGGTTTATCACATATGCCACTGTGGAGGAGGTGGATGCCGCCATGAATGCAAGGCCACACAAGGTGGATGGAAAGTTGTAGAGTCAAAGAGAACTGTTGTCTCAAGAGAAGATTCTCAAAGACCAGGTGCCTACTTAGCTGTGAAAAAGATATTTGTTGGTGGCATTAAAGAAGACACTGAAGAATATCACCTAAGAGATTATTTTGAACAGTGTGGAAAAATTGAAGTGATTGAAATCATGACTGAAACGAGGCAGCAGCAAGGAAACGGACTTTGTAATCTTTGACGACCATGACTGTGGATAAGATTGTCATCCAGAAATGCCATCCTGGCTGGGCGCAGTGGCTCACGCCTAAAATCCCAGCAAGTTGGGAGGCCGAGGCAGGTAGATCACTTGAGCCCAGGAGTTCAAGACCAGCCTGGCCAATATGGCAAAACCCCATCTCCACTAAAAATACAAAAAATTAGCTGGGCATTGTGGCACACACCTGTAATCCCAGCTACACAGGACACTGAGGCACAAGAATTGCTTGAACCTGGGAGGTGGAGGTTGTAGTGGGCCGAGATTGCATCACTGCACTCTAACTGGGGCAACAGAGTGAGACTCTGTCTCAAGAAAAAAAAAAAAAGAAACACCACCCTATGAATGGCCACGACTTTGAAGTTAGGTAGGGAAGCCCTGCCAAAGCAAGAGATGGTTAGTGCTCACCCAGCCAAAGAGATGAGAGTGGTTCTGGAAACTTCGGTGGTGGTGGGGGGCGGTGGTTTTGGTGGATTGTGGAGGAAACTTCAGTGGTCATGGTGGCTTTGGTGGCAACTGTGGTGATGGTGAATATGGTGGCAGTGGGGATGGCTATAATGGATTCGGTAATGAGGGAAGCAATTTTGGAGGTAGTGGAAGCTACAATGATTTTGGCAGTTACAAGAATCAGTCTTCAAATTTTGGACCCATGAAGGGAGGAAACTTTGGAGGCAGAAGCTCTGGTCCCTGTGGTGTTGGAGGCCAATACTTTGCCAAACCATGAAACCAACGTAGCTGTGGTAGTTCCAGTAACAGCAGTACCTATGGCAGTGGCAGAAGATTTTAATTATTGCCAGGAAAGAAAGCCTAGCAGGAGAGGAGAGCCAGAGAAGGGACAGGGAAGCTACAGGTTACAACAGATTGCGAACTCAGCCAAGCACCATGGTGGCTGGGTCCAGCTGCTACAAAGAAGACATAGTTTTGATAAATATATGTATGGGCAAAAAACTCCAAGACTGTATTGATGACTAATTGCATAACAGGTTATTTTCAGTTTCTGTTTGGTGGAAAGTGTAAAGCATTCCAACAAATGGTTTTAATGTAGATTTTGTTTTTTGCACCCATGCTGTTGATTGCTAAATGTAATAGTCTGATCATGACCCTGAATAAATATGTCTTAAAAAAAAGAAAAGAACGGGCTCCCTCTAACCAAGGCTGAAGCATTTGCCTGATCAATAGCTGCATCCTACAGACCAGCATCTGTGTTAATTTGCTCTAATGAAGATACTATCCCTGGCCTAGCAACTGCAGTTTGGGTTTATACTTGGGTGTGTTTGCAGTAGGTCACTGTCATCTGTCATAATCCATTTACGTTATATAGAAGCTAGACAGGTAACGTGAATAACTACGATGAGGACCGCTATTCTGACATCCTGTAAGTCTTTGAGGGTGGCATGGGTCGCCATTCATCTCATGATTTCAAGGGCTTCTGTTTGGCTTTTCCTACTATAAATGCCCTTACTGTAAAAATCAAGAAACAGGTGTGAGGTTTCTATGTGTTAGGTATGTTCATTTCTATCACACATTTGGGAATCCAGGAAATATCCACTGGGTGAGCCCAGGCATTCAGCGCACCCATTGTGAGATGGACCAGCCTTAGCAAGAGGGAACCCAACTTGTAGTCTGCAACTCTCTGCCATCTCTATGATCACACGGTGCAAGCATTAGGGGGATGAGGACAGAAATAGCTGGCATCTACTCGCCCAGTCATCCTCTCCGCTTGGTTGTTCTCTTCTATGGTGTGTGCTGTTTGGTGGGTATTAACGAGTGATACAAAGGTTCTCAGCTGGACGCAGTGGCTCACGCCTGTAATCCTAGCACTTTGGGAGACCGAGGCGGGTGGATCACCTGAGATCAGAAGTTTGAGACCAGCCTGGCTAACATGGTGAAACCCCACCTGTACTAAAAATACAAAAAATTAGCTGGATATGGTGGTTCTCATCTGTAATCCCAACTACTCCGGAGGATGAGGCAGGAGAATTGCTTGAACCCGGGGAGCAGAGGTTGCAGTGAGCTGAGATCGCACCACTGCTCTCCAGCCTGGGCGATAGAGTGAGACTCCGTCTCAAAAAACAAACAAACAAACCAAAGATTCCCACACTTTTTGCTTCTTCCCATACATCCAGCCATATCTCTCCTCTCCAGACCTCTTATTTCCAATATTTCCAACAGCCAGGACTTCACTATCTCCATGTGCCCTACTCTGACATATGTCCAGGACAGCAAGTCTCAGCCCGACTCTGCCCTGTATCCAACAGTCCTTGAAAACATGGGCACACCACTTTCCTTAGTTATCGTTACCCAAGTAAATCCTTTGGGGGAAGATTAGGGAAATGGCTACCCAAAGAAATTGTCATGGTGCTGCAGAGCCCTTCTTTATGGTGACCCAGACCTTCCTTCAGCCAGTGAGTTTTCAGTTTAAGAGTTACTTCAGTTGGGCAAGGGACATGTGCCTGTTATCCTACCTACTTGGGAGGCTGAGGCAGGAGGAACGCATGAGCTCAGGAGTTCAAATCCAGCCTGGGCAACATAGTAAGATCCAGTCTCATTTATAAAAATAAATAAATAAGAGCCATTTCAAATCTGGAAATAGCAAGGGGCTTTCCACTGTGGTGTCTAATCTCAACCTTCTGCTGACATGTTTTTGTATCTCTTTTGTATGTATTGGGTAATACCTTTGAAAGTTTCCATCTCTCTTGCCCTTGGACCAGCATGTTCTATTGACCATCTTTACAGGCCACTGGGAATGAGGACCCTCCAGCTGCTTTTCCAGCTCTGCTTCCTGCTGTGGCCTCGATGCCCACCTCGTTTTTGTGGGTTAAATGCTTCTATCTGGCATCGCCTTTGCTACTAGGAATCCTGGTTCTGGAGCAGTATGTCTTACCACTTGCCCTGGCCTCTGGAGTCCAGCAGCACTGGTGCTCCCCTAACCCACATTCCTTATCCCCTTGTAAGCAGGGTGTCCTCCAGGGCCTCCCAATGTCAGCTGTTGGTCTTCCTGGTCTTATATAGCAAGTCCATTGCAACAGGCCCCCCTCTCTGAGTCTTCAGATTCCCTCCTCCACAGTGAGGTATGGCAGTTTTAGCATCTCTGCTTCAGCTGGTTGAGGCCGGTCACTTATTCCAAGCCTGCAAACCCATCCCACCAAGACTTGGTCCCTTGGGCCAATGCGATTGTAATGGGAGAATCTCTCCATATTGACAAACACTCCCCTCATTCGGCTTTGCACGGACCCACCCTGATCCTGCACCCTCCAGGTCCTCTCCCAGATACATGACTCTTGTTCCTGCCAGTACTTAGTAAGCTGGTCTTGCAGCTATTTGCAAGTATAATCCTTCTCCTCCCTTAGCAAGGGTAGGACGCTCTCAGTTAGGTCACACTGGGATTTCACCCTGGTGTTTGGTCTGGAGGCCAGGAGGGAAAATGAAGGCAGAGACTCAGGAAGACAAATGTTATCTTACAAGGATATCTGGCTCATTTAAGGTACTTGGTGGTGAAGTATTTGAAGCATCTCTTTAAAACCGAAAACAAGATGATGTCCGTTATCATCACTCCTGTCCATTGTATAACAGGTGTACTATCCTGAGCAGTAAGACAAGTAGGTAAAATGAAAGGAATAAGAAATAGAATAGGGCTGGGTGTAGTGGCTCACAACTGCAATACCAGCACTTTGAGAGGCCAAGGTGGGCAGATCCCTTGAGCCTAGGAGTTTGAAACAACCCTGGGCAACATGGTAAAACACCATCTCTACAAAACCTACAGAAAATTAGCCGGAAGTGGTGGTGTGTGCCTGTATCCCAGCTACTGGGGAGGCTGACGTAGGAGGATCATCTGAGCCCAGGGAAATAGAGGCTGCAGTGAGTCATGATCATGTCACTGCGCTCCAGCCTGGGTGAATAACTAATTTTTTAAAATGTAAATTATTTAATATTTTAAATTTAAAAATTAAAAGAATTAGAATATGAGAAATAAAATTGTCATTTCTCACAGATAATATGATTTTCCATATGCAGAAAATCCAAGACAATAAAAAAAGTAACAGAATTATGATATAAACCAGCCAGATATTTTTTTTTTTTTGTTCCCTGAGACAGGGTTTCGCTCTGTCACCCAGGCTGGAGTGCAATGGCACAATCTTCGCTCACTACAACCTCTGCCTCCCAGGTTCAAGTGATTCTCCTGCTTCAGCCTCCTAAGTAGCTGAGATTACAGGGATGCACTACCATGCCCAGCTAACTTTTTTTATCTGTTGTAGAGATGGGGTTTCGCCACATTGCCCAGGCTGGTCTCAAACTCCTGGGCCCAAGTGATCCTCCTGCCTCCCAAAGTGTTGGGATCATAGGTGTTAGCCACTGCACCTAGCCCAGCTAGATTTTTTTTTATGTAAGATGAACATTCAAACATCAAGTCCATGCCTCTACACCAACAACAAAGGATTAGAAAATGTATTTTCAGAGACAACTTTTATAAAAGAACAAATTTAAAAAAATACTTACAAACCCTTTGTGCATAAAGTCTTAAAACTTATTGACATCATCAGGATACTTGATATCAAAAGACAATTGAAAGTGGCTCACACCCATAATCCTAACACTCTGAGAGGCTGAGGCTAGAGGATCATTTGAACCCAGGAGTTCGAGACCAGCCTGGGTAATACAGCAAGACCCCCGCCTCTACAAAAATGTTTTAAAGGGTTTGGCCAGGCATTGTGGCTCACACCTGTAATCCCAGCACTTTGGGAGGCCAAGGTGGGGGGGTCACTTGAGGTCAGCAGTTCGAGACCAGACTGGCCAACATGGTGAAACCCTACATCTACTAAAAAAAAAAAAAAATTAGCCGGGAGTTGTGGTGGGTGCCTGTAATCCCAGATACTCAGGAGGCTGAGGCACAAGCATCACTTGAACCAAAGAACTGGGCATAGTGGTGCATGCCTGTAGTCTCAGCTACTCAGGAGGTTGAAGTCGGGGAATTGCTTGAGCCCAAGAGTTTGAAGCAGCAGTGAGCTATGATAACACCACTGCACCTCAGCCTGGATGAAAGAATGAGACCCTTTCTCTAAAAATATATGTAAATAAATAAGAAATACATACATTATTAAATATAGTCCTTTGCCTCAAGCTGCTCACAGTTTTTTTTTCTTTTTTGAGACAGAGTCTCACTCTGTCATCCAGGCTGGAGTGCAGTGGCGCGATCTCGGCTCATTGCAACCTCAGCCTCCTAGTTTCAAGCGATTCTCTTGCCTCAGCCTCCTGAGTAGCTGGGATTACAGGTGCCCACCACCACACCCGGCTCATTTTTGTATTTTTGGTAGAAATGGGGTTTCACCATGTTGGCCAGGCTGGTCTCAAACTCCTGACCTCAGGTGATCCACCTTCCTCAGCCCCCCAAAGTGCTGGGATTACAGGTGTAAGCCACCACACCTGACTGAAGCTGCTCACCATTTAGTGAGGGAAGTCAAACATATAAAACATAACCTATAATACAAAATGTATAAGCAAATTATGCCAGGGAAAAAGGGACTAATTATAACTGAGAAGATCAGGGAAGGCCTGTGGCGTCTGAGAAGAACCCTGAGGAGACTTTTAAGGTGTTGAGAAGGAAGGGAAGAGGGTTACTGTCCAGGAGGAGGGAACCAGGATCAAAAGCAGAGAGGAGAGAAGGGAGGATCTACAGAGGATGCTGGGAAAATGAAAGAGAGGATATGAGATTCCACCTCCTGCGTCTACCTTACCTCCCACTCCCGTAGAACGGTCTCTGCCTTGAGCAAACAATGATTCACAGTTTTGTGGGGTTTTTTGTTTGTTTGTTTGGTTGGGTTTTTTTTGGGGGTTTTTGTTTTGTTTTGTTTTTTGTTTTTGGAGACAGTGTCTCTGTCACTGAGGCTGGAATGCAGTGACACAATCTCAGCTCACTGCAACCTCTGCGTCTGAGGCTCAAACCATCCTCCTGCCTCAGCCTCCCAAGTAGCTGGGATTACAGACATGCACCACCACACTTGGCTAATTTTTGTATTTTTTATAGAGATGGGGTTTCACCATGGCTGGTCTTGAACTCCTGAGCTCAAGTGATCTGCCCGCCTCAGAATCCCAAAGTGCTGGGATTACAGGTATGAGCCACCGTGCAGGGCCATGATTCACACACACACACGAAGAGAATGATCTCTGCTGGATCAAGGGTCTACTCATTTTCTCCAGTGAAATAGAAAGAACGTAGCTTGGCCGGACACGGTGGCTCACGCCTGTAATCCCAGCACTTTGGGATGCTGAGGCAGGTGGATCACTTGAGGTCAGGAGTTCAAGACCAGCCTGGCCAACATAGCAAAACTTCACCTCTACTAAAAATACAAGAAATTAGCCGAGCATGGTGTTGCACACCTGTAATCCCAGCTACTCAGGAGGCTAAGTCAGGAGAATAGCTTGAACCCAGGAGGTGGAGGTTATGGTGAGCCGAGATTGTGCCACTGCACTCCAGCCTGGGCAATAGAGCAAGACTCTGTCTAACAAAAAGGTAAGAAAAAGAAAGAAAAGAAAAGAAAAGAAAAGAGATAGCTTTGGAGCATAGAGAAAGATGGCTTTGGCTGGGTGCAGTGGTTTATACTGGTAATCTCAGCACTTTGGGAGGCCAAGGCAGGGAGATTGCTTGAGCCCAGGAACTCCAGACCAGCCTGGGCAACATAGTAAGAATTCATCTCTATTAAAAATAATTTAAAATCTTTTTAAGTTAAAAAAAGAAAAGAAAGATGGCTTTGGTTTGCAACTCTACCATTCACCAATTCTATGCTCTTGGACTGTACCTCATTTTCCTCCTGTGTCAGAGATACCACAGTTATCCCACAGAGTTATTTCAAGATACGAAAAATGTGGGCAAATATACCTTATCCTTACCGCATTTCTGTCAAAGTCTTGATTTTCATCTTTGGGACATAGAATTTCTAGCTTCCTTGAGCTCAGAGAGAAAGTGGCCTCAAACTCAACCCAGGCATGACAGGTGTGACTTTAGAGAAAAGTCGTTTAACCTCTCTGAGCCTCAGTTTTCTTAACTTTGAGAGCGAGACTGCATCGGGGGCAAGTGAATAGGTTTCATTTCACTTGCCAGCTTCTATTGATTGGCAATGCTTGCCTGGCACCCTGAGCACGGAAGATTTCTGAATCTGCTTTTAGCGTCTGTGGGTGAAAAGGTCCTGACCAGTTAGCGTCTGGTCAGTGTGTTGAGAGCAAGGGCTGCAGCCTTAGCCTTACTCCAAATTCCTGTGAAGCAGGGGCAAAGTGAAACAGCTGGTCGGCCATCCAGACAGTCTAAATGATCAAGGCTGTGATGAATTCCCTGCTCATCTGGCATTTTCTTTAAGTGAACAAGTCACTGTATGAAATAGGCTGATTTTATCCCTAACATGAATATCACAAAAGAGATACGTGTACTTTTAGGAAACGTCCCCTTGTAAGTTCATATCTAAGGTGACATCATGCCAAGGCCTCCTGATGGAGAGGAACATTTTCTGGAGGAAAGTTTTGACCTTTAGAATGGGATCTTCATTTCAAGCAGGCTTTTGGCTTCCAGTCTTAGTAACCAATGCCCATAATAGTTAGATGTGAAACTCTGATTTAGTGTATGAGTCACTGGAGCCCAGGACGGGACTGGGGAATACCCTGTCCACTAGAGGCGGCCAATCTTGCTGAGGGAGGAGGGGTGAATCAGATAACAGCTGCGCTCGAGAATCTTTGAGGTGATATTTCCCCCGCTGTCTCAAGTCACCCAGGGGCTTTTTCCTTCGTTTTTTTAAAAAAACAAACAAACAAAAAATAAAAACAATAAAAAAAGAATCCACCAATACACCAAATGGGATTTCGGAAGCTAATTTTCAGATTGTTACATCTCGAATTCTTTTGAAGGCATCTCTTAGTGGTTCATCTGTTTTAGCTTTTTATCATGGGGATTTCAGAAATACACAGAAGCAGAGAGAATGGAATGCACTGACAGGTGCTGATTGCTCGGCTTCAGCCACTGTGAATTCACGGACGGTCTCATTTTACCTATACCCCTCTACTTCCCGCACTACATCTCCTGGGTGATTTTGACGTAAATCCCACACATCATATCACTTCATCAGTAAATTCAATGGTTTTTTTGTTTGTTTTTTTCTTTTGAGGAGTCTTGCTTTGTCGCCCAGGCTGTAGTGCAGTGGCACAAACCTCAGCTATCAGCTCACCGCAACCTCTGCTTCCCAGGTTCAAGCAATTCTCCTGCCTCACCCTCCCGAATAGCTGGGATTATAGGTGCATGCCACCATGCCCAGCTAATTTTTGTATTTTTGGTAGAGATGAGGATTCACTGTGTTGGTTGCCCAGGCTGGTCTGGAACTCCTGAGCTCAGGTGATCTGCCTGCCTTGGTCTCCCAAAGTGCTAGGAATACAGGTGTGAGCCACTGCGCCTGGCCTCAATTTTTAAATTCATGTTTCACAAGTTAAACAAGCGAAGGCCAAGCAAGTTGGATTTGCAAACATTAATAACACATCTGCTATTATTCCACATTTATAGAACTTAACTTGTCCTGGCTCACCCAAGTAGTGACAGAGCCAGGACCTAAGCCTAGGCGGTGTAGCTCACACCAGCAGATAAAGTGTCTACACATGATACCCTTGTCAAATTGCAATATGAAATACTGAATGTAGGAGGTTACTGGTAACTTGCATAATAGGCTCAACAAATATTTTATCAAGCACTAGCCATGTTCACAATAACCACTTACACATAAATGGTGTTTTGCAATGTACAAAACCCCTTTAAACTTCCTAATAGCCCTCTAAGAGTTATTATTGTGCATACTTTATAAAGAAAGAAACTAAAGTTATGAACAGCCGACTACATTTCTCAGACATTTGCCAATAAGGGGAAAGTTTCAAACTCTTACTTTAAGATCAATGTTCCTTTTAATATAGGCTATAGAAATTGCAATACACAAAGAAGGTAAAGTAAAAAGCACCATGTAAGTGTAAGTTATTGTGTGTCTCTCTATCAAAAAAAGTGAGCAGTTTTTCATTAAGAAGAGTAAATAGTGTATCAACTGAACTCCCTGCAAATGACTGTGGGTATCTAAAGGGCTCTTGTATGGATGACTGTAGCAGCATTTCATACTTTGGTAATAAACTTAAGGTCTGAGAAAGTGAGCTGTGCTCTAGAGAAAATGAGAGATTCAGCCGGGCGCAGTGGCTCATGTCTGTAATTCCAGCACTTTGGGAGGTCAAGGCGGGTGGATTAGTTGGGTTCAGGAGTTCGAGACCAGCTTGGCCAATATGGTGAAACCCCATCTCTACTAAAAATACAAATATTAGCCCGGCATGGTGGCATGGGCCTCTAATCCCAGCTGCTTGGGAGACTGAGGCAGGAGAATTGCTGGAAGCTGGGAGGCAGAGGTTGCAGTGAGCCGAGATCGAGCCACTGCACTCTAGCCTGGGCAACAGAGTGAGACTTTGTCTCAAAAAAAAAAAAAAGAGAGAGAGAGAGAGAGAGAGAAAATAAGACATCCCACAGGAAACTCTGAATTACTAAAGCCACTTATCTTAGACTGACCCTGTCCACCCCATGCAAGAGGAAAGTGTCTGTTTGGATATTTGAAATCTGATACAAAGTCAGATAGAAAAAGTCTGTCTGAGGAGTAGCCTTGCAGAAACATACAAGCCATGAAATTACATTTCCTACAGTTTTAAGGAAAACATTCTCCGGAGCTTGTTTCCTCACTCTGTCTTCCACAAATCCACTGGTGCCAGGAAAACGAGAGGGGAATGTGCTGTCCGTTCCTGGCATCTTCACTCCTGCAAACTCTGAAAAGTCACCCATCGTTATTACTTGAATCTTATGTTTTGAGGCCTCTTAATCAAAATATTGAAGTCAGCCTATAAATTAAACACTCTTTCTGCAGGCTGAAAAACAATGTGTGTGTTAATTTTTTTTTTTTTCAATGGAAAAAAGGTGTTTATTTATGCTAATGAAAAGATGTTTCCTTGAATTCCTTCTGCATGTTCTTTTTTTGTTTTTTGAGATGGAGTCACACTCTGTCACCCAGGCTGGAGTGTAGGAGCACGATCTTGGCTCCCTAAAACCTCCGCCTCCTGGATTCAAGCGATTCTCCTTCCCCAGTCTCCTGAGTAGCCCCTGGGATTATAGGCACCCACCACCACGCCCGGCATTCTTTTGCATGTTCTTCATATATTTCTAAACAATTAAATATCTATTGCAAACACATTTTAAAGTAATTTATGGTTTAGGATATTCTAATGAATGGCTTCCTCTATTGTAGATTTAACCTAAGTGAGTTATTTAAAAAGTCATAATTAGGCCAGCACAGTGGCTCATGTCTATAATCCCAACATGTTGTGAGGCCAAGGCAAGGGGATTGCTTCAGCCCAGGAGTTCAAGACCAGCCTGGGCAACACAATAAGACTCCATTTCCACAAAAAGTAAAACAATTTAGCCAGGCGTGGTGGCTCACACATGTAATCCCATCTACTTGGGAGGCCGAGGCAGGAGGATTGCTGGACCATGGAGGTCAAGGCTGCAGTGAGCCATGACTGTGCCACTGCACTCCAACCTGGGTGACAGAGCCAGACCCTGTCTCAAAAAATAAAATAAATAAATAAATAAATAAGGCCAATAAATAAGGCTGGATGCGGTGGCTCACACCTGTAATCCCAGCACTTTGGCAGACCTCAGGTGCATCACCTGAGGTCAGGAGTTTGAGACCAGCCTGGCCAACATGGTGAAACCCTGTCTCTACTAAAAATACAAAAATTAGCCAGACGTGGTGGTGCATGGCTGTAGTCCCAGCGACTTGGGAGGCTGAGGCAGGAGAATTGCTTGAACCTGGGAGGCGGAGGTTGCAGTGAGCCAAGATCATGCCACTGCATTCCAGCTTGGGCAACAGAGCGAGACTCTGTCTCAAAAATAAATAAATACGTATAAAAAGTCATAATTATTTTTTAATAAATGCTAAATACCCAGTCAGCTTTCCAAATCACGGATCTTTGCCAAATTGTAATTTTTAATAGTTTTAGCTTTTTCTTACAGAAAAGCCAGAAAAATCCACTTACTCATAAATACTTTTTAAACTACAATAAAATTATCAATTCAGAAAGGCAGATGCAATGCATTTTTCCTTCTAGAAGGAACCAATGAAGTTAAGATGTTTGTTTTTTATTTTAGAGGCCTAGGAACACTGTGGGGTAGGTAGAGAAAAATTAAAGCAGCGAGGCATCATGGGAAAGTCTACAAAGGGTAATGAACCTTGTGTATGCATGGCATGACCTGTTCCCGTCATTGATTCTTGCTTCCAACCCTTAGAGGGTCACTCTGCTGTGTCCTTAAAACAGAATGTGAAAGCAATCCTCCTCCCAGAAAACTAACAGCCTAAAGTCAGTTTTTTTTCTTTTTCTTTCTTTCTTTTTTTTTTTTTGTTTTTTTTCTAAAAAAAAAAAAAAAAATCTAACCAGACTTTTTTTCTCACCTGAGCTTAGTAAACAATTGTTTGCTGCAAGACTCTGGTTCACCTGAGCTATAGAATCAGCCAAGGACAGACCTCATGTCTGGTGGATCTTAAGGGCCAATGAGTATTTAATGAGGATTTGGAGCTTAGATTGTACCCTAAAGTTTAGATGATGCTGACCACGAATTTATTTAAAAGTACACTCTTAAGTGATGGTCTAAGTCTTATTTGTTTTGAAGAGCAAGCTGTAATGACTAAAAAAAACATGTATACTAGAAACATTTCTGCTTCCAAGGAACCAGAATAGAATTTCCAACCACATTTCCTAAACTCCCAAACAAGGAAATGAATGCATGATCTGGAGAGAGTGCACCCTCTATAGCATTGATAACTAATTTTTGGTTTTTATTCTTTTTTTTTTTTTTTTAAGACAGGGTCTGGCTTCACCCAGGCTGGAGCGACTCAGTGCAGCCTCAACCTCCCAGGCTAAAGCGATTCTCCGACTTCAGCCTCCAGAATAGCTGGGACTACAGGCGCCCACCACCATTCCTGGCTAATTTTTGTATTTTTTGTAGAGTCAAGGTTTCACTATTTTTCCCAGGCTTGTCTTGAATGCCTAGGCTCAAGTAATCCTCCTGCCTTGGCCTCTCAAAGTTTTAGGATTACAAGTGTGAGCCACCACGCCCAGCAATAACTACTTTTTAGTAAGGTCAGGCATATTCTCAGTGTTTCACATGTATCACCTCATTTAATCCTCATGACAAGTCCTTGAGGCAGCTGTATTATCATCTTCATCTTACAGATGGGTAAAATCAAAGCACAGAGAGGGTGAGGAACTCCCCAAGCCACAGAGCCATGAGTGCTGCAGTGGGGATTCAAACCCAGGCTGTCCATTTCAGAGTCTGTGTTGTGAAGTGCTCTTCTGCAACACCCAGTCCAATTGAGTACTTTCTCCGCACAGTTCCCTGCTGAGCATGTAAAATGCATTATCTCATGGAATTCCCTCAGCCGTCCTATGAATTGGCACCATCGTCCCCATTTTACCTGTGAGATTTTGATGAACTACATTTGTTTAATCAGCTGAATCAACCTTTGAAACCATGTTTATCCCACTCAAAACCCAGCTCTTAACCAAAGTACAAACAATACACACTGGCCTTTGTGTACTTCTCGGATTCAGGCAGCCCAACACCATATGCAGAGATGACAATTGACATATTTTCCAGTCTGTGCTTAAAAACAAGAACAAGAACAGAAAGTACATGAGGAACTATAGGAATATGAAACTCTTACTTTTTCATAGCTATTAACAAGGATTCTGGGCTACAGATTAAATTATTAGGATTAATTATTTGCTGAATCAAGTGTGTGTTCAGCACAGCTTAGCATAAGGAGTAATCATTTACTGGTAAAGTGTAGATAAACAGCATATTCTACATAGCATAGTGCAGTGGTTCTCAGCCTTATACCAGATGCTTCCCTGACTATCCTGAAATGAAACTGATAGAAAATAAAATTTAAACACATATCAATTTTTTTTTTTTGAGATGGAGTCTCACTTTGTCACCCAGGCTGGAGTGCAATGTCGTGATCTTGGCTCACTGCAACCTCTGCCTCCCGAGTTCAAGTGATTCTCCTGCCTCAGCCTCCTGAGTAGCTGGGATTACAGGTGCCCACCACCACGCCTGGCTAATTTTTGTATTTTTAGTAGAGACAGGCTTTCACCATGTTGGCCAGGCTGATCTTAAACTCCTGACCTCAAGTGATCTGCCTGCCTCAGTCTCCCAAAGTGCTGGGATTACAGGCATGAGCCACCGCACCCGGCCTGTTTTGTTTTTAGAGACAGGGTTTTGCTATGTTGCCCAGGCTAATCTGGAACTCCTGGGCTCAACCAATCCTCTCACTTCAACCTCCCAAGTACCTGGTAATGACATACTGGTTAACTCTAGGAGGGGGAAAAAGCCTAGTGTACTACATGACCTAGCTTTAAATAGCGTAACAATCATGTAAACACTGAACATTAATCTAACTGAAGTTATATTTTGATTACTTTTTCATTCTTTTTCTTTTTGTTTTGTTTTGTTTTTCTGAGACGGGGATCTCACTCTGTTGCCCAGGCTGGAGTGCAGTGGTGTGATCACAGCTTACTGCAGCCTTGAACTCCTGGGCTCAAACAATCCTCCAATCTCAGTCTCCCAAGTAGCTGGGACTGCAGGCACATACCACCATGCCTGACTATTTTGTTTTTGTATTTTCTGTAGAGTTGGGGTCTTGCTATGTTGCCCAGGCTGGTCTCAAACTCCTGGCCTCAAGTGATCCTCCTGCTTCGGCCTCCCAGAAATGCTGGGATTTATAGCATGAGCCACTGCACCTGGCCTGAAGTTTATGTTGGAAGGAGATGAGAAGTGTCTACGTAATTTATGTTGGAAGGAGATGAGAAGTGTCTACACATGTGGTGGGGGCTGATATTGTAAAAGAGAACTAAACTTTCATCTTTCATATACAGAAATTCATAGATAAAGCCTAAAACAGAAAAATAAAGAGATGGAAATATAACCATGTTATTTAGTGATAAGGCAAATGTTACCCAAAGAATCAGTTAAAATTGTTCAAAGTAGTTTCCCCTCGTGTGCAGAAAATGAAAAAGGGGGTGGTCTAGGGAACTGTTGTTTTTTGTTAGAACCCATAAAGAATGATTTCATTTTTTTTTCTTGCTTCCAGTGGGGCTAGGAGATTGAAGTCTTTAACTATGGAATATGTGAGCAACTGATGCAAGGTCACTGTGGCTGGAGCGGGGTGAGCAATGAGGGAAAGTCCAAAGCGTGAGCCTGGACAGACAGGCAGGGACATGGAGGGCCTCGTCAGTTACATCATCCTGGGACCTTATCTTAGGAGCCCTGGGAAGCCTCCAAAACCTTTTCTGTGGGAGAATGTCTCAGATTAACGTTTAAGAAGAACACTGTCTAGGGTGCTGAGAACATGTGTTGAGCGAGACAAGAGGACAGGATGAAGAAGAAGCGGTTGTCCGGGATGGTGGTCGCTTGTCTTCCTTACAGCCCTGGGGGATGATTACGAGTTACTGACGAGGTTTATGAAACCTACAACGAGAAGCACAGATCTGAGAACAAAAGGCATGAAGCTGTTCGGTTTTTGCAGCAAGGAATTTGAGTTGTCTGAAAGTCATTTAGGTGAAGATGTCAGGTGGGCAGCTTGTGGAAACACGAACATAAAGATAAAAATAATAGACACTGGGACTCCAAAATAGGAGTGGGTAGGAGGGGGCTGAGAGTTGAAAACTTTCCTATTGGGTACAAAGTTCAATATTTGGGTGATAGGGGGCCGGGTGCGGTGGCTCACGCCTGTAATCCCAGCACTTTGGAAGGCTGACATGGGTGGATCACAAGGTCAGGAGTTTGAGACCAGCCTGGTTAACATGGTTAACATGGTGAAACTCTGTCTCTACCAAAAACACAAAACTTAGCCATGAACGGTGGCATGTGCCTGCAATCCCAGCTACTTGGGAGGCTGAGGCAGGAGAATCTCTTGAACCCAGGAGGCGGAGGTTGCAGTGAGCTGAGATCACACCACTGCACTCCAGCCTGGGCAACAGAACAAGACTCCGTCTCAAAAAAAAAATTGGGGTGATCAGTACCCTGGAAGCCCAATCTTCACTGTTATTCACATGATATACCCTCGCAACAACATGTATGTGTGTCCTCTGAATCTAAAAAAGAAAAAAAAAAAGAATTACAGGGCATGGGCTTAGCAGGAAGAACTGGCCAAGATGTGTAAAAGTAAGAGTCATAACTATGTAGACTGTTAGCCATGACTGCCACATGTAGCATGTAACATGTAAATTGATAGGCATGATTAGCATGTAGATGGAAAGCCCCAGAATAAGTGAGATGGCTTAGGAAGAGAACCAAGAGTGAAAATACATTGGACTGAGTCTTGTGAAAACTCTGCAAAGAAAAGAAAGAAGCTTGAGCAAGGTAGGAGAGAACCAGTGGAGTGTGTGAGGCAGCTGGGTGAAGAGCCACGTGGCTGTACCTTCACCTTAATTCAGATATTCAGATGGAAATGGCTCTGGAAGGAGTTTGGCTGCGTAGAGCTGCAGCAGTAGGGACTACTAATGGAGAAGGCAGTGTCCCCAGGGTGTGCCACCAGAGTGTGATGCTCGTCACAAAGGCTGATGAAGCAAAGGGGTGCAAAGCAAGTGTTCACAGAATCAGAAGATAAAAGAGAAACTGAGAAAAACGAACCTATTGCAACAAACAAGAAATTCACTAAATTTCTGGGAGTTTTGAGACCTACCTTCCCCGCCAGAAAAACTGTTAGAACTAATGGCTTTATAAGAAATTGTTTGATGCATAAAGATGAGGGAGTGTGATTTCTTTCACTTTTTATCATTCATTTGAGCGAATTGATGCAAATTCTCAAATGGCTTAGCCTTAGCCACTGAGACGTGACGTTTCTGGGTGGTGCGTCCTATCCGTGGTGGTCTCAGGCTGTGTGGTCAGAAGCCCGGTTCCGCCACGACTGCTTATCACACTCTGAGCCTGAGGTCTTTCCAGCTGCTGAAACCACTTCCTAAGTACAAGAAATGAGATGTTTTTCTACTTAGGCAAAATGTGAAATTATAAACACAAGCCCTCTTGAAAGGGTAGCTGGGTAAAATTATGTCAAATTGGAATGCCTACTTTAAAAGTCTAAAAATAATAACATCTTTGTTAAAAGAGTCTTACCAATTGCTATTTTTCTCTACAGAGTGTCTCAAAACATTAAGAAACATGATGGGAAGGTAGTAAACTTTTTACTTTAGGGGGAAAAAGTCAATGAACTTAAGTGTGGACAAATTTTCTGTCTTTGGAAGAAGCATCTGGGTATATTCTGCATATATTCTGCATGTTGCTTTATTTCTACTGATGCTAAATAAATGTGAAAAGCCTCAAAAAAACGCTTAATGCCAATGAATGCCACCTCCTAGGAGTCACAATAGAGTATTAGAAAAACCACAGAAGAGACTGGGCACAATGGTTCAAGCCTATAATCGCAGCAATGTGAGAAGCTGAGTGGAAGGATCATGTGAGCCCAGGAGTTTGAGACCATCCTGGGCAACATAGTGAGCCCCTGACTTTACAAAAAATCAAAAACTGAGGCTGGAGGATCGCTTGAGTCCAGGAGACTGAAGTTGCAATGAGCTGTGATCGTGCCACTGCACTCCTGCTGGGTGACAGGAGAGAGACCCTGTCTCAAAAAAATAAAAAATAAAAATCACAGAAGAGGGTTTCACTACATAGGCTATGGTTTATATGGTTACCTGCTGCAGAAAAAAAAAGGAAATACTGACTTCTTTTACTTTTCCTGTCCCCAAACAATACTCGTGAAACAACGCTTTAGAAAAAAATAATTGATAGGAATTTATTTTTCTCTTTTCATCTATTTATTTACTTCTTCATTTGTATCACCGTATTTTTATTGCTTGAGAATTTAGGATAAGAGCCTGAGTCAATCATATCTAAAGTTCAGCTCCCCAAGAAAATACATGGATTTTGGTTACACTCTTGGTTGCAAACAATAAAAACTGACTCCAGCAAACTTACGCAAATAAGCAATTTATTGGAAACATATGGAATGACTCAGGGCATCAGAAAACAGGTAGCAAGCAAACGAGGCCGGGCAGCTGAGCACACTACAGGGACCGGCTGATGAGAATGTGGCCATGGGCCTTAGCTGCAGGTTCTGGATGCTTTCCACCTTTAACTGGTGGTCTTTGCCTCTTAACCCCATCCTGACACCATGAGTAATCTCTAACCACCCTGAATCTCTGCCCTCAAGATTTAAAGTTCTTGGTGAGAACATCCAACCGGCCCAGCCTTGGTCAATAGCTCATACTATGGACTCCAGAGAGAGAGAAAACAAAATACTCTTGCCTCTTTGGGATCTGTAGAGGAAGACAGGACCCTGTTGCCATAAAGACTCAAAGAATTGGGCATTCCCCAAGACCAGAAAGGGAGTTCCAATGCTAGCCAGCCAAAAAAAAAAAGACATAAGATCACCATAGCAGTGTTTTTCAAACTTTTTTTGACTGTAAATCCGAGTAAGAAATACATTTTACAGGCCGGGCGCGGTGGCCCAAGCCTGTAATCCCAGCACTTTGGGAGGCCGAGACGGGCGGATCACAAGGTCAGGAGATCGAGACCATCCTGGCTAACACAGTGAAACCCCGTCTCTACTAAAAATACAAAAACTTAGCCGGGCGAGGTGGCAAGCGCCTGTAGTCCCAGCTACTCGGGAGGCTGAGGCAGGAGAATGGCGTAAGCCCGGGAGGCGGAGCTTGCAGTGAGCTGAGATCCGGCCACTGCACTCCAGCCTGGGTGACGGAGCGAGACTCCGTCTCAAAAAAAAAAAAAAAAAAAAAAGAAATACATTTTACAGCAAACACCAACACACACACACACGCTCATACAAATAAGTATCACATGATGATACTTACCATGACTAGTCAGACCCACCACCTCCTGTCCTGTGGGTGGTGGATGAAAAACACTAGGGGTGCTTGACACATAGACTGCAATGCCAATAACATCCCCAGAGTGTTCAGTGTGTACAACCTGCGCAACCATACCTAGCAGCCCTGTGTGCCGTGCACTTAATTCTATTTTCTTCTAAATTTTTTGCAAATGCTCATTACAAACCACTAACTTGACTTTGTAACCCCCAATAGATCTCAACCTCAATTTGAAAGATACTGCATTACACTATGCTCAAGGTAATGGGTTAGAAGTAACTGAACCCCTTTAGAAGTCCATTTCTAGTCTAAGAGGTTCTCTGACAATTCCAGGCTGCAGTTGATCCAGAAGAAAGCCTATTCTGAACTTTCACCTCTCACAGGGGCCTCCCATTTCTCATCTGGGGCTTTTGTAATCCATTTGCTTCCCATTTGGCCACGTAATTAACTCTACGTGGGGAAGATAATCAGGGCATGCTTCCTTCCTTCCTTCCTTCCCTCCTTTCCTTGCTTCCTCCCTCCCTCCCTTCCCTCCTTCCTTTCCTTTCCTTCCTTCCCTCTCTGTCTTCCTCCCTCCCTTTCTTCCCTCCTTCTTTCTTTCCTTTCCTTCCTTCCCTCTCTCTCTCCCTTCCCTCCTTCTTTCTTTCCTTTCCTTCCTTCCCTCTCTCTCCCTCCCTCCCTTCCTTCCCACCCTCCTTTCCCTCCTTCCCTCACTCCATTCTTTCCCTACCTCCTCCCTCTCTTCTCTCTCTCCTTGCCTTCCTTCCCTCTTTCCCTTGCTTCCTCCCTTCCTCCCTTCCCTCCTTCATTTTCTGTCTTTCAGTCCCTCCCTCCCTTTCTTCCCTCCTTCTTTCTTTACTTTCATTCCTTGCCTCCCTCTGTGCCTACCTTCCTTCTTTCCCTCCTTCCCTCCCTCCCTTCTTTCCCTACCTCCTGCCTCTCTTCCCTCCCTCCCTCCCTTCCATCCTCCTTTCTTTCTTTTCCTTCCTTCCCTCCCTCCTTCTTCTCTTCCCTCCCTCTCTCCCCCCTCTTCCTTCCTTCCTTCTTTTGCTCTCTCTTCCTTTTTTGTTTACTTTATTTAATAAATGAATTGAGTCTTTAATATCATGAAGCTTTCTCAAGCAACAATATCTGTTGAAAACATTTTTATTAACTTAAAATGCATTGCAAGTGCATATTCTTATTCTTTTATGAGGAGGAGCAAAAAGACAGCTTTCATAAATAAGGAAATAAAAAGGCCCAGTTTTTTTTTTTTTTTTTTAAGCCAACCTTGGTCTTAACCTATCTGAACCACATACATTAGGCCCTATACAAAGCCTGGGTGACAGAGTGAGACTCCATCTCAAAAAAAAAAAAGAAAAAAGAATGACCCTCAGCTCCATCCAAGTTGCTGCAAAAGACATTACTTTGTTCCTTTTTGTGGCTGAGTAGTATTCCGTGGTGTACATATACCACATTTTCTTTATCCACTCGTTGGTTAATGGGAACTTAGGTTGGTTCCACATCTTCGAAATTGTGAACTGTGCTGTTCAAAACATGCATGTGTGTGCGTCTTTTTCATATAATGCCTTCTTTTCCTTTGGGTAGATACCCAGTAATGGTATTGCTGGATCGAATAGTGGTTCTCCTCTGAGTTCTTTGAGGAATCTTCATACTGTTTTCCATAGTGGTTGTACTAATTTACATTTTCATGGCTGAATACTCTTAATTCCATTTTACAGGTGAGGAATCTGAGATTCAAGGGGTTAAAATCACACTGTAGTAGGTCCTGGATCTGAATTTATCCAATTCGAAAGTTTGTGACTCTGTTCTGTATCAAACTGACTTCCAATTGCCTCATTTCCTTCAAATTCATCCAGAGTTCTGTTTTTCAAGAATTCTGTACTTGTGCATCAGAGTGTCCTAGACAAGGAGGTAGCTTGGCCTGCTGCTCTCTGGGCATGCAATGACAGGCATTGCACCAAAGTTGCCTGGATGATGGTGTTTGTCTCACATTCTCTGGCCAAATGGGCCTCCGTGGAAGCATTTTGTTAAATTTTTAGGACAAATCCACTAGGCTGAAAGTTTTATGGTGTCCCTATTACTTATCAATCTATCTTAAACTTCTTATATCTCACTTTCAAAAATACCTGTAACTTGAATTCATCCATCCTCATCCTCCCATTCTGTACTATAATGTAATAAGCTTTTCTTCAGTTTCTTTTGAGCCATGTTATAGTAGAAATAGGGCTGGGGCCAGGCACAGTGGCTCACACCTGTCATCTCAATACTTTGGGAGGCCAAGGCATGTGAATTGCTTGAGCCCAGGAGTTCAAGACCAGCCTGGGCAACTTAGTGAGACCCCATCTCTACAAAAAGAAAGAAAATAAAGTAATAGGGCTGAGCCAGCTGTCAGAACCACCCGTGCTCTTGCTCTGTTTTTGACTCTTAGGGTCCTGGATCTTTTAGGCCATCAGCTTGCCTTCTTGAGTAAGGCTGTCTCTACGGTTGTGAATTAACAGCCTTCTACTAAATCCTCTCAGAAGTCTCTCTCTGCTTTGAAATTCAGTGACTCTTTTACCTCATAGCATATTCTCAGTTCAGTGCTCAGGGTTTCATAGCCACAAGACTCGATAAAAGGTGCTAAACTATTCTAGTTAGTTCTAAATTGCTATTAGTTCTAAATAGCTCATTAAAAGTGCAGCAGTTTAGAATTAGCACTGTTTTTTCAGATTAAGATCTCTCATTTCTCCAAAGTCTTAGGTGTTAATACTGTCGTGTTTTGAGATTGGCAGGGAAAGCAAGGGAAGGCGGGGAAGGAAGTGGTTAGGGTAAGGTGCTTGGAGTACGTTCAAACAGCTCAACAGTGGCCAGCGCAGGCTGGGGAAATTTCTCTCTCTGGCCCTGCAAACAGAACTGCATGCTAGAGTGATTCCCCTGCACACTCACTACAAAGTGCCCACTCGCTAGAACCCGGTTGTGGTCTTGGATTGACCAAATGATTTATATCAGGTGGCCAGAGAGCTGAGGTCTCACGCTCTCTTTTTTCCTTTTTCTTTTTTGAGAGGAAGTCTTGCTCCGTCGCCCAGGCTGGAGTGCAGTGGTGCAATCTCAGCTCACTGCAACCTCCGCCTCCTGGGTTCAAGCCATTCTCCTGCCTCAACCTCCTGAGTAGCTGGGATTACAGGCACCTGCCACCATGCCCGGTTAATTTTTGTATTTTAGTAGAGATGGGGTTTCACTATGTAGGTCAAGCTGGTCTCAAACTCCTGATCTCAAATGATCTGACAGCCTCAGCCTCCCAAAGTGATGGGATTACAGGTGTGAGCCACTGTGCCTGGCCACACCCCCTTTTTTCTATTTGAAATGGAATCTTAGCTTTTCAAGCAGTAAAACTTTGAACAAACTGTGGAACAAATCCAGAAGCTCATCTTATAAACTTACAACTTTCAACTATGCAAACAAATCAGTCTCTCCAAGCAAGAGTGTGATGTGCTTGCATTCTTAGTATAGCAGAGCTTGGAGCATCTTCCTCTACGCAGAGTCCAGGGCTTCACTATTTCAGGGACCTTTTTATATACTTTAGCTAATCGAGCAAAACTCCTCCCAAGGTTTGCCAACGTCTTAGTCTGTTTGGGTTGCAATAACAAGATACTATAGATCTGGCAGCTTATAAACAACAAGCACTTATTTCTCACAGTTTTGGAGGCTGGGAGGTCCAAGATCAAGGTCCCAGTAGATTCAGTGTCTGGTGAGGGCCCATTTCCTTGAGTATAGATATCCAATCTTCTCCCTTAGCGTTCCACACTCACAACTTAATCACCTCCCAAAGGCCCCATCTTCAAATACCACTACATTGGGGATTCAGTTTCAACATGTGAACCGCTCATTGGGTGGGTAAGGGGGCATAAACATTCTGTCTTTAGCAACCCACGTTCAATATTTTATACTTTGGGAGAATTGAGAATGTAGACCAGTGAGGACAATGGAGAAAAGGGGAATCCACAGAACTCTGGATAGCACAGAGTGCAGTTCTGTTTGCAGAGCACAGAGCCAGCCAAGTCCTAGATCACTGTGGGAGCCAGTCATCTTCTAGGCATCTGGAAGCTGCTTATCCATACTGGTCTATGTGAAGGCTGGCAGAAGTCTGAGATGCAAAAAGCCGACAGCAACATCCCCTTTGCCTTGGACCAACCTTACAGACGGGTGGAGCATACGGTCACCTACACAATGTGCTTTGAGGGGCTTGGGAATCTTGCATTCTTCCTAGAGAATGCTGTTCCCTACAATGCCTGAAATTTTGGCATCCACCATTCATTCTCCTTAGTCAGGCATTGCCTTCACTCCAGTTTTCATTCAAATTATACATATTCTTGAGAAATAGATCACACTCCCCACCACCTGGCTACTTCATTATAAGTCAACTAAGTTGTACCAAGAAGCAGGACAAGAAAGTGAGAATGGAGGCCAGGAGCGGTGGCTCATGCCTGTAATCCCAGCACTTCGGGAGACTGAGGCAGGCAGATCGCAAGGTCAGGCGTTCGAGACCAGCCTGGCCAACATGGTGAAATCCCGTCTCTACTAAAGATACAAAAAATTAGCTGGGTATGGTTGCAGGTGCCTGTAATCCCAGCTACTTCGGAGGCTGGGACAGGAGAATCGCTTGAACCCAGGAGGCGGAGCTTGCAGTGAGTCAAGATCGGGCCATTGCACTCCAGCCTGGGCGACAGGGCGAGACTCCCTATTAAAAAAAAAAAAAAAAAAGTGAGACTGGAGATCAGATGGGGGTTGACAGAGGTGGTGTCTCAACTGGGGAAAAACCTTGTTCTCTATCAAAAATTAGCCCGGGGCCGAGCCCCATCCCTACGACACACACTACTCCCTCCAAAAGGGAAAATCTGAGATCATGGGTTTGTTTTCTTGAGTCATTAAAGTATCTCCCCAAGAGGGCCTGGATTTGGGGGTGAAAGAAAGCTATGTCAAAGGAAAGAGAGCAAATGAGAAAAACAATATATAGCACTTTGCCTGTCACTTCGCAGGTATTTGATAAATAAACATTCCCTTACTTTCTTTTCTAGTGCTTCTGTGTCTCTACTGTATTAATTCCTCCTCACTTAATTCCATTCTCTGAAAGTGTAGATTTCATGCCTGAAATGACCAGAAATTCCCAGACGTCATTAGAAATCCATCTTCAAGAAGGGACTTTTGTCATTAATATTAGTAGGTTCCTGTACCTGTTCAACATAGCCTTGGCTGGTCCCAGCTTAGAGTTTTATGGCAGGCAGAAGATCAAGATAGTCAGCAAAATGGTGAGGTCAAAAAAACACTCACATTGGCTGGGCGCAGTGACTCACGCTTGTGATCCCAGCACTTTAGGAGGCCGAGGCAGGCGGATTTCTTGAGGTCAGGAGTTGGAGACCAGCCTGGCCGACATGGTAAAACCTCGTCTCTACTAAAAATACAAAAATTAGCCAGGTGTGGAGGCTGAGGCAGGAGAATCACTTGAACCCTAGAGGCAAAGGTTGCAGTGAACTGAGATTGCACCACTGCACGTCAGCCTGGGCAACAGAGCAAGACTCTCTTGGAAAAACAAAACAAAACGAAAAAACACTGACATTATAGTGAAGGCATTAGCATAGAGCTCGCTTTCCTATATATTATTTACTATTGCTAATATTTCCAAGCCATAAATAAGTACTCTAACTTACATAATACAATATGATAATAGCCCCTTACTTTTTTTTTTTTTTTTTTTTTTTTTTTTTGAGACGGAGTCTCGCGCTGTCGCCCAGGCTGGAGTGCAGTGGCGCGATCTCGGCTCACTGCAAGCTCCGCCTCCCGGGTTCACGCCATTCTCCTGCCTCAGCCTCCTGAGTAGCTGGGACTACAGGCGCCCACCACCGCGCCCGGCTAATTTTTTTTTGTATTTTTAGTAGAGACGGGGTTTCACTGTGGTCTCGATCTCCTGACCTTGTGATCCGCCCGCCTCGGCCTCCCAAAGTGCTGGGATTACAGGCGTGAGCCACCGCGCCCGGCCTAGCCCCTTACTTTTACATAGTGGTTGGTAGTGGTTGGTACTTTCAAAAGAAATAGATCTTTCTGGCCAGGCACAGTGGCTCACGCCTGTAATCCTAGCACTTTGGGAGGACGAGGCGGGCAGATCACTTGAGGTCAGGAGTTCGAAACCAGCCTGGCCAACATGGTGAAACCCCATCTCTACTAAAAATACAAAAACAATTAGCTGGGTGTGGTGGTACGTGCCTGTAATCCCAGCTACTTGGGAGGTTGAGGCAGGAGACATGCTTGAGCGCAGGAGGCGGAGGTTGCAGTGAACAGAGATCATGCCACTGCACTCCAGCCTGGGCAACAGAGCAAGACTCTGTCTCGAGAGAGAGAGAGAGAGAGAGATGTTTCCTTTTTGGCTTTTATTTATTTATTTATTGAGAAGGAGTCTCGCTCTGTCACCCAGGCTGGAGTGCAGTGGCATGAACTTGGCTCACTGCAACCTCCACCACCTGGGTTCAAGCAATTCTCCTGCCTCAGTCTCCCAAGTAGCTGAGACTACAGGTGCACACCACCATGCGCGGCTAATTTTTGCATTTTTAGTAGAAACGGGGTTTCACCATATTGGTCAGGCTGGTCTCGAACTCCTGACCTTGTGATTTGACCGCCTCGGCCTCCCAAAGTGCTGGGATTACAGGCGTGAGCCACCGCGCCAGGCCTATTTATTTATTTATGTGTTTATTTGTTTATTTATTTGAGATGGGCTCATTCTGTCACCCAGGCTGGAGTGCAGTGGTACAATCATAGCTCACTGCAGCCTCAACCTCTTGGGCTCAAGCAATCCTCCACCCTAGCTTCCCAAGTAGCTAAGACTACAGGTGTGAGCCACTGTGCCTGGCCCATTTTTGGCTTTAAATTACTTTGATACAAGTTGAGTGAACGTGCTGTCTTCACTAATCCCATCAAATAAAGAAGTTCTCACCAAGTGATTTCGTTCAAATTCCCATGATACAAGAAACTATAATTTTCATTCCTTTCCCATATTGTTTCTTGAGTTTTCCAGCCCTGTAGCCTGGGCCTTTAGCTTTCATGGTACATACACAGTCCCATTTTCAGTTCCTTTCTCTCACCACTTCCTGGGGTCTCTGTTTTTTCAATTCTTGCCTTCACTTTTTCTGTCCTTTCTACATGTTTCTGCTTCAGTGCCACTTCCTGTATTTCCACATTTTACTCTTGCTTTTCTCCCTTTATTTTCTGAGATATTCATTGATATACCAATTCGTCTACTATATATCATGTGCTTGGCACGGTAATAAGTGCAGGGGAGCCAGAAATGGATGGCACAGTCTTTCCTTAAGGGACTCATAGTTGTGGGCGACAGAAGAGGAAACTGTCTTGCTCCCTTGACCCAGACCTTGCTGGCCTGAATGCATTTGTCATCTTCTCTGCAGAGCTCTGGTCCCTGGCAGTGACACACCCTGACCTGACTGCCTGCAGCGAGTGACTCAGGCCCTGGATTCTGCCCTGTCTGGTTCTGTCTCCATGACCCACTCTGTGCTGCCCTCTGTGACACTAGCCTCCTCCAAGGTCATCCTTGCTGTGCTGAGGAACACATGTCCTGGTGGTTCTGAGCTCACCAGTGGGTCCACTCATTCTGTCCTCAGCAGTTTTCTTGTGGCTACTGATTTTTTTCCATACCATTTGTGTGTCCCTGATAACTTCCTCTTTTTTGCCATCAACAATGGACAGCAGTTTCATCTTTTTCTCTTTCTTCCTAGAGATGTCCCTTCCCTCCTCCTCTCCGCTCCCTGCTCCCTGGGGCTTCCTGCACTCAATGGAACAGAAGTCACCATTCCTCTTTCCCATAGGAACCTCAAGACCCAACTCTCCCTTCAACTGTGACACATCAAGTTTGCTGTCCACTAGGGGACCACAGAATTTACCATTCAAACCAGATACTTCTGAGCGTGAAAGAGGGTGCTATTAATAATTATGCCAACATAGTAGGTGTAAACCACGACTGTCCCAAATGGGATCTGATGGCCACCCCACTGTTTGCAGACGTATGACCTATTAGACTGCTGACATCTCATACACTTTTCTTTTGGGAGATGCCTTTATGACCTAATCCAGCAGAATTGCAGGGCTATTCCTGATTGCGTGTCACACTAGACAGCCTCTTGAGTCATATGTATTGCATGTCTCTGACTGTCCCCCAGATCAGCTAAAGCTCTCCTCCAAATGACAAGCCCTCTAAATGAGCAGTCAAACCTGCAATCGTATTCATGGTCATAGTTACTGAGGTTGCAGTTTAGACAGCGGCTACCTATCCCCCCAGCCCCCTGCCCAGCTGTCTCCAATGCCTCCCTTACCCAAATATAAACCTCTGCTGTGGTCAAGGAAATGGCAACACCACTATTATGCCTGGCGTTCATGGTAGTGTTTACCAAAGATCAAAGGAACTGATCAGAGGAACTGATCAAAGCCCCAATTTTCCAGCTTAATCTGAGTGTCTTCCTTTTAGGACTCCTGCTGTGACCTATGGCAATACTCACCAGGATACTTCCAAAGCCAAGAGTAAGCACTCATGGGCCATAAATACCCAGATTCTCACTAGCCCCCTTCTGCTGTGGGGAGCCTGCTTCTCTTCTTCTGCCAGCTAGATTATTTTGGGCAAAGGCTCACACTGATTTCACCAGCCTGGGTATATTGATTTGAAAAGAGACAGAGCCCCAACGCAAGTGAAATTAGCCCAGAAAGGGAATTCATTGACTTGTGGGTCCAAGAAAATTGTTTTGGTTTTTTTGGAGGCTTTTTGAGACAGAGTCTTGCTCTGTCGCCCAGGCTGGAATGCAGTGGCATGATCTCGGCTCACTGTAACCTCCAGCTCCCAGATTCAAGCGATTCTCCTGCCTCAGCCTCCCAAGTAGCTGGGACTACAGGTGTGCACCACCATGCCTGGCTTATTTTTTGTATTTTCAGTAGAGACAGGGTTTCACCATGCTGTCCAGGCTGGTCTCGATCTCCTGACCTCATGATCCTCCCGCCTCGGCCTCCCAAAGTGCTAGAATTACAAGCATGAGCCACTGTGCCCAGCTTGAGATTTTGTTGTTGTTGTAATTTGTTTGTTTGTTTTGAAACAGAGTCTTGACTCATCTCCCAGGCTGGAGTGCATTGGCATGACCATGGCTCATTGCAGCCTCAACCTCCTGGGCTCAAGAGATCCTCCCATTTCAGTCACCTGAGTAGCTGGGACCACAGGGATGTGTGACTCCATGCCCAGCTAATTTTTTTTTATTATTCATAGAGATGGGGTCTCACTATGTTGCCCAGGCTTTTTTTATTGAGCAAGAAAATTGTTGATGATGAGAGAGACAAGGATGCTGCTGACCCTGAGAAAAGGCCAGAATCAGAGATCTGAGGGCCATCCAGACTCCGTCTGCATCTTTTGCCCTGTTTCTGGTCATCAGCCTGAGCCTCACTCCTGAATGATCAGCATGGCAGGAAATGTGGTTCTTGAGCTCTGAAGTTTTGCACATTAGTGTCCTGTGTGTTTTTGTGTGTGTGTGTGTGTGTGTCTGCATGCGCGCACATGACTGCAGTCTAGGGTATATCTCCATCATTTCCTAGGTGTGAATTCGGGGCATGACAACCAGGAGTGTTTAGGTCACACTTGGCTAGAAGGATACAGCAGCTCCTGGCATATATTCTGTCGGGATCATGGGTGAGATGCAGTGTTTGGATATAGGAGAGAGGCCTCTAAACTGTCCGGTTAGGACGCTCTCTGCAAGAAGCAGGTCTGTGGGTGTCATATGTACAGTGGTGGTGCTATTGCTTTTTCAGCTCAGATTCTTCTGTCAGTTACTGGTGATGCCTGGGAAAGGAATAACTTCTTATTTTGCTTTATTAATGTGCTTGGTGAATGGTGCAACTTTGTGCATTTGGGACAGAGATAACTGACTTCATGGTATTGGGTCTCCAGCTGGGATCTGACTCCCCATACAGACCAAAGCTCATCAGTCAGATCCTGAATTAGAAGTGCAGGGGAATTTTCCAGAAGAGTGGAGTTGCTGGATCGAGTTCCTCAAATCCTTTAACACTGATTCCCCTGGGTCCCCTGAACCACCTACCTAAGGACCCTCACCTTCCATCCCCTAGCCACCCTCATTCTCCTGCCTGGCGTGCGGCAGCTCTCAGTAAACACTCCAGCTCCCTTTTTGCTGTTGTTATTATTGTTGTTATTTTAAGACAGTCCTTACAAGCTGTCATTACATAAGTGTCCCAGCCTAGCATCAAACAAGCCAGAAATTGCCCCTGACATTGATCTCCACCCAGTTTCTTCTTGCACAGCAAACAACTCATTTCCACCCCCTCGCCCGTTTCTCCAGCTCTTCCCTGGGCTGGGCTGTGTCCCTTGCTTTCTGGGTTAGTCACATGCGTGTCAACTTTCAGTTTAGTTTCGCCACATGAGGAGATTTCTTCATCTCCATTGAACTCCCAAGTTTCCTTCACCTTTGACACCATTCTTTCTGACACCTCCAACGTTTTTTTCAGACAAATTCTGATTCTCCCTTCTACCAAGCTGCAAGCATCCTTCTTTAAGTTTCTCGTGGGGTCTTTTCCTGGAGCCTTGTTGCTCATGTGCCCTTTGCTCCACACAACCCATCTTCCACACACACCCCCGGCCATCTCCACTCAGTTTCCTTGGAACCCCCGTTTTACTCCTCTCTCATTCTTTTTTATTTTATTTTTCAAGACGGAGTATCTCTCTGTCACCCAGGCTGGAGTGCAGAGGCTTGATCTCGGCTCACTGCAACCTCCGCCTCCCGGGTTCAAGCGATTCTCCTGTCTCAGCCTCCAGAGTAGCTGGGATTACAGGCCCGTGCTACCATATCCAGTTCATTTTTGTATTTTTAGTAGAGATGGGTTTCACCATGTTGGTCAGGCTGGTCTGGAACTCCTGACCTCAGATGATCCGCCCACATTGGCCTCCCAAAGTGCTGGGATGACAGGTGTGAGCCTTCTACCCCTTCTTCACTTGATGCATCTAAACCAAGCCCTGCCTTCCTCGTCCAGGTGGGAGCTGTCTGCTCCTGGCTGTCCCTTGCTGCCCTCGGGGTTCTCCTCACCTACTCCCTCTTCATTCCTTCTCCTCCTTCAGCATCCACTGGTTCATCTTTGCTCCCTCCACCCTTCTTCCTCTCTTGTGGTCTTTGCCTTTTTCACAGGTTGGTCCCTGCCTGTCCCCTGGTCAGGTGTATCCAGCCCCGTGATATTTCCCCTCTCACTCTAAGCCTGCCTCTTATGCTGTAGCCCACGTATGGGTTGTTTATAGAAATGTCGCTTTCCTCCACCCAAAGGTTACCCCAACCTTCTATTTTTATTTTTCTACTGAAAGCACTGTTATCGGCACTATGCTTGAAATATCATTCTCAGCCACAGTGCTGAATTCTGATAGTTTCCCTTTTTGGGGTGCATTAGTTTCAAAGGTAACAAAAATGAGCCAGGCAAGGTGGCATGTGCCTGTAGTCCCAGCTACTGGGGGCTTGGGTTGAGGGGATGGAGGCAGGAGGATTGCTTGAGACGGTTCTAAGTTGTAGTGGGTTGTGATGGCTCCTGGGAGACAGAGTGAGACCCTGTCTCTAAAAAAGGGAAGAAAAAAATGACAAAATGATTTATTGTATTTATAAAAATAATATATGGTTACAATAGAAATTTGGTGACTAAAATACTAACACTTTGTTGTATAATATTTTTTTATATTGTTTAAAAGGTGTGATTTTTAAAAATTGTAATATCTCATACACAGTTGTCGATTCTTCCATTTTTTTTTAACTATTATTTTTTATAGAGATGGGATCTCCCTGTGTTGCCCAGGCTGGTCTCAGCTCCTGGGCCCGCTCAAGTGATCCTCCCACTTTAGCTGCCCATAGTTCTGGAATTACAAGCATGGAGCACTGTGCCTTGCCAGTTCTTCCATTTGCACTCAGTATAAAGACTCATGCATAAGGGAAGGATGGAATGAGGTCCTGGGGATACAATGCTCACTGCCTTCATTGAGCTGATGGTCTAGTGTCAGAAGTAATAGGATAGTTATGATAGTATATGGAAATTACAAAGTGCTATAGCCCCAGATCTAGTCTCGGGGCTGGGGGAGGTGGTCAGGTTCCCCTCGCCAAGCGAGGTCTGAGCTAAGATCGGAAGAATTAGCAGGAGTTTCCTGGACAACAAGGAGGGACAGCTCTAGGCAGAGGCAACAGCACACATGCATCATAGATGGGAGAAGGGCAAGGGAAACTTTGAAGGTTGAATCTAAAGAGGCGATGTAAGCCAATTTGTTGAGTTTGTATGTATCATAAGAGCAAGGGAAACTTCTTTTGAGGCATTGTGATTTGACAATCAGGCAACAACTCTAGCTACAGTAATGGAGCATGAATCAACTCTTTTTTTTTTTTTTTTTTTTTTGGTCACCTAAAATCCTTAAGTTGGTATACCCAGAATTTACTTAATCATTTCCCTGATATTGCTAATATTTCACAGCTGCAAATAATATGCTAATCATAGTTTTCTGTGGCTCTCCTCTATATAAACTAAAACCATTTTGGGATGCTAATCGAGTAGCATATTTTTGTTTGTTTTCTGGAGGTATGATCTCAACCTGTTGCCCAGGCTGAAGTGCAGTGGCATGATCATGGTTCATTGCAGCCTCAACCTCCTGGGCTCAAGCAATCCTCGTGCTCAGCCTCCCAAGTAGCTGGGACTGCAAGCATGTGCCACCACACCTAGCTTTTTTTTTTTTTTTTTTTTTTTTTGTAGAGACAGGGTCCCACTATGCTGCCCAGGCTGATCTTAAACCCCTCGGTTCAAGCAGTCCTCCCAGCTTGGCCTCCTGAAATACTGGGCTGATAGGCATGAGCCACTGTGTCCAGCCTGAGTGCCTCTTCTATGTAATAAACCATATCTTGTCTTTGCTCCAATTCTAGTTCCTGTTTCTTGCCTCCAATCCCAAACTGATCTATTTCACTGGGCTTCTTAGGAATTGCATGAAAATACCAGGCCCCAGCTGGACATGATGACTGACATTTACCTGCCCACATCCACCACCAAACTTCCACTGGAGCACATGGAATGGCGTGAGAAACACCTAGACAGAGCATTTCACACCAAGAAGAGAAGCTCTGGGGACTGGATGGCATGTGTTTCTGCAAGGAGTCGGGAGACTTGGTGGGAGACACGATGGTGAGAAACGGAGAGTGCACACACTTACTGAAAACGTACTGAGAACTCACACCAAGCATTTTCAAATCCTTCCTCTTTTTCTCAGCCCTTTTTTTAGTTATCCCAGCTCAGCTGTTAATTACCATCAGTGAGTGTAGAAGAGGAAGGATGCAAATACCGCCCTTCTCAAGCAGCTGGGCTATTTTAGGGCAGACGTGATGGACTCTCAATTAGAAACTTGTACTAAACGTTCAATTCACCCTCACACCGATGCCATAAATCACAAATTGCATTTCTCCAGTTTGTTTGTCAAGGAGCCAAAAACGTGTGCTGGATGCTCTATAACTACTTAGCTAGGGTGGTGTCCCTCCTTTCTGTGTGTTGTTTTCTACTTATTGCAACCCCTCTTGTTATTTTGTCATTTTTTCTGACCACTTAGCTTCCTCCGAAATTAAATTTTATTCATTAAGGAAACACCTTGTTTTCATGGTTCTTAATTTCTCACTAAGTAGGCTGTGTACAACCAAGGTATTAAAACCCATGCCAAAGTTTATAAATCTTCCAGAAATCTTACAGTAATGACCTGTCTCATCCTTGGTGCCTTCTTGGTATATTTTTACATTCTCTTGAAGTCCTATTAATAATTCACATGTTCCGTTATGCAGAAGGGGTGCACTGCCACGTAACAGAGTCCTCCATTCACTCATTCATTCACTCATTTGTTCAGGAAATATTTATCAGGTCAGGCGCAGTGGCTCACACCTGCAATCACTTTGGAAAGCTAAGGTGGGAAGATTATTTGCGCTCAGGAGTTCCAGACCAGCCTGGACAACATAGTAAGACCCAGTTTCCATATTTAAAAAAAGAAAGAGGCCTGGCACAGTGGCTTACGCCTGTAATCCCAGCACTTTGAAAGGCTGAGGCAGGCGGATCACTTGAGGTCAGGACTTCAAGACCAACCTGGTCAAAGTGGTGAAACCTCATCTCTACTAAAAATACAAAAATTAGCCAGGTGTGATGGCACGCACCTGTAATCCCAGCGACTCGGGAGGCTGAGGTAGGAGAATGGCTTGGACCTGGGAGGCCGAGGCTGCAATGAGCCGAGAATATGCTACTGCTCTCCAGCCTGGATGATAGTATGCAAATACATCTCAAAAAATAAAATAAAATAAAAAATAAAGAAATAGGCCAGGTGCGGTGGCTCATGCCTGTAATCCCAGCACTTTGGGAGGCCAAGGCGGGTGAATCATCTGAGGTCAGGAGTTTGGGACCAGTCTGACTAACATGGAGAAACCCGATCTCTACTAAAAATGCAAAAATTAGCCAGGTGTGGTGGCGCATTCCTGTAATCCCAGCTACTTGGGAGGCTGAGGCAGGAGAATCACTTGAACCTGGGAGGCAGAGGTTGCAGGGAGCCAAGATCACACCATTGTACTCCAACCTGGGCAACAAGAGCGAAACTCCATCTCAAAAAATAAAATAAAATAAAGAAATATTTATTAAAGCCCCACTATGTGTGAGTTTTGTGATAGACTCCCTAATCTATCAAGATCTGGATAAACTGAAACAGGAGCAAAGTCCAAGCCCTAAACTCAAATCTTGATCAAGAAGTAAGAAGTTATTCAATTTTCTGAATACTTTAACACAAAAAAGCCCTTTTTGCACAACTTACAAAGAAGATTCTATCACACCAGCATATCTAACATGACCCCTTCTTTAATACCCCCTTGCTCTACATGACAAAATTATTTTTAGTCATAGTCATGAAGCAAAATAAATAATAGTTATGGCCAGGAAAAGCAAAGACTTTGAAATTTTTCTTTTATTGAACTTCAAATATATAAGCATGCCAGTCAAAAAACCAAAATCAAAATAAATATCATAGTACAAACAAGAAAATGGTAAATGATTAATATTTTAAACTACATTAATGGGTTTTTTTTGTTTGTTTGTTTGTTTTTTTGAGATGGCGTCTTGCTCTGTCTCCCAGGCTGGAGTGCAGTGGTGCAATTTCAGCTCGCTGCAACCTCAGCCTCCTGGGTTCAAGTGATTCTCCTGCCTCAGCCTCCTGAGTAGCTGGGACTACAGGCATGCACCACCATACCAGGCTAATTTTTGTATTCTTGGTAGAGATAGGGTTTCACTATATTGGCCAGGCTGGTCTTAAACTCCTGACCTCAGGTGATCCGCCCCACTCAGTCTCCCAGAGCGCTAGGATTACAGACATGAGCCACCGTGCCAGGCCCATTAATGTATTTTTAAAAGAAGAAAAACTACATGAAGATATGTGTGTGTATATATATACACACACACGCACACACACATATATGTGTGTAGTAAAAAATATATATGTGTGTGTGTGTGTATATATATATATATACATTGTAGTAAAAAGTAGTAAATTAGTTTCTGGGGCTGGGCTCAGTGGCTCATGTCCATAATCCCAGCTCCTCTGGGAGGCCAAGGTGAGAGGATTGCCTGAGCCCAGGAGTTTGAGACCAGCCTGGGCAACATAAGGAGATCCTGTCTCTAAAATTTTTTTTAAATTTAAAGAAATGATTAATGTTTTTAGTTACCTGAATGTATTTTTAAAGAGAAAAAAACTATCTATATATATTTATCAGCTATAGTAAAGAATAATGCTTTAGTTTCTCTTTTCCAGTTGTAACTCCTGCAAAACTGTCAATGACTTAGTAAAAATTGGTCTTTGCATATTCATGTCCATCAGCTACTACACTCAGATTTGCCCATCTTTCCTCACTCATAGTTGATCATTGCAACAGTTCTTATTAATTTTAATTTTAAAAGGGTTTTTCATATGAGATGACAGAGATACAAATAGCTAAGAAAGGGGCATAGTTTAGCAGAGATTCACATTAAGTCCCATTTTACAAAAAATTCCAGAATTGTAATACTGTTTATATTTTTATTTCTTTGAAACTGATTCCAATCCCAGTATTTTTCAAAGTATTCACATTAAAAATCTTCCATTATTTTCCAAATATCTTTGCCAGAAAGCTCATCATGGATATCTTCCATGTTTAAAAAAAAAAAATTCCAAAATTATTCCACAAAAATCAAGTAAAACAAAGGCAGGACTGGGCACGGTGGCTCACGTTTGTAATCCCAGCACTTTAGGAGGCTGAGGCAGGGGGATCACTTGAGGTCAGAAGATTGAGATGACCCTGGCCAACATGGTGAAACCCTGCCTCTACTAAAACTACAAAAAATTAGCCAGGCATGGTGGCAAGCACCTACTTGGTGCCTCCAGTGACTCAGTAGGCTGAGGCAGGAGAATTGCTTGAACCTGGGAGGTGGAGGCTGCAGTGAGATTGAGCCACTGCACTCCAGCCTGGGTAACAAGAGTAAAACTCCATCTAAAAAAAAAAAAAAGAGAGAGAGAATGAGAGTAAACGTTGTTATTATTTGATCGATTCCTTTAGAACAAGTGTCCAGCTCCTGGGAAAAAAAAATAGGGCATTCAAACAATACCCTTTGAGTTTCTTCTGGCAAGGTAAGCCCACATCTATTGTCATTTCTCTATATTATTTTTCTTCAAAATTTAATTTTCTTTTCTTTTTTCACATTTTATTTTTTGTTTATTTGTTTGTTTGGGGTTTTCTTTTATCGTTTATTTGTTTTTCAGACAGGGTCTTGCGTTGTCACCCAGGCTGGAGTGCAATGGTGCAATTTGGCCTGCACTCCAGCCTGGCGACACAGTGAGACTCTGTCTCAAAAAACAAAACAAAACAAAAAACAAACAAACAAACAAAACAAAAAAACAGTACACTCTGCAAAGTTTCTGAGAATAACTTGCAGAAAGCACAAGAAAGGACTTTGATCAGTTCCTTTGATCTTTGGTAAACACTACCATGAACGCCAGGCATAGTAGTGGTGCTGTCATTTCCTTGACCACAGCAGAGGTTTATATTTGGTCCATCCACATCCAGTTGTTCCAATAAATGTTTGACGCATTCAGCACCGATCTTCTCAGAAATAGGGAAGATGTCAGCCTGGGCTTAGGCCTGTAATCCCAGCACTTTGCGAGGCTGAGGCAAGTGGATTACCTGAAGTCAGGAGTTCAAGACCAGCCTGGTCAACATGGTGAAACCCTGTCTCTACTAAAAATACAAAAATTAGCTGGGCGTGGTGGTGCATGCCTATAATCCCAGCTACTCAGGAGGCTGAGGCAGGAGAACTGCTTGAAGCTGAGAGGCAGAGGTTGCAGTGAACCGAGATCACACCACTGCACTCCAGCCTGGGTGACAGAGTGGGACTCGGTCTAAAAAAAAAAAATAGGAAGGGGCCCAAAAATGATTATTTTAATTTGGTCATCTTTAATATGAACACATTTGGTCACTTCAAATATTTAATAACTATATGCAATATTAGGAGTTCCACCAAAAAGACTATGATTTTGCTTTTTTAAAAACATTTACCACTATTTTAATGCAATTTCCCAAAAAATGAATGAATGAATTCTAAATTTTTTTGGAAATATATACTGAATAAAACCGTCTTCTGAAGCAGCAGTCACCAACCTTTTTGACACCAGGGACTGGTTTTGTGGAAGACAATTTTTCCATGAATGGGGGTAGGTGGTAGGGATGGTTTCAGGATGATTCAAGCTCATTACATTTATCGTGCATTTTTATTTCTATTAGTATTATATTGTAATATATAACGAAATAATTATACAACTCACAGTAATGTAGAATAAGTGGGATCCCTGAGCTTGTTTTCCTGCAACTAGACGGTCCCACGTCGGGGTGCTGGGAGACAGTGACTGATGGTCAGGCATTAGATTCTCATGAGGAGTAGGAAACCTAGATCCCTTGCATGTGCAGTTTACGATAGGGTTCGTGCTCCTGTAAGAATCTAATGCCGCCAGTGATCTGACAGGAGGCGGAGCTCAGGTGGTAAAGCGAGTAATGGGAGTGGCTGTAAATACAGATGAAACTTCACTGGCTTGCCACTGCGCACCTCGTGCTGTATGGCCCTGTTCCTAACAGGCCACGGACGGTACTGGTCCGTGGTCTGGGGGTTGGGGACCTCTGTTCCAAAGGAAGATGTTTAATTTTTACAAAATTACCCTTCAAAACTGGATTGCAACTTAGATCTATTTCTACTAGCATCAAAATATTTCTTTTGTTTGCTGATGGTATATCTGCTTTATAACCGCAGATAGAAAAGTTTTGTTTGGCTAGGAACACAATTAAGTCCAAATGATGATATAAACTTTCTCACTATTTTTTGTTTTTAATGTATTTTGATGTAATAGATTTTATCAATAGTGTTTAGGAGTTTACATTCCACTGCCAACGTTTCCCATTTTTCTAAGCAGAAGAGATGTGATTCAGCAATCTCATGGTTCAGAAACTTTAAGATTTAATTTCTATCAAATTTGAATGCCAGTTATCAAGTTGCATGTTCCATTTTTTTGTTTTTTAATCAGGCCATTCTTACATGGCTAGCATGTTCCATTTTTAAAATCTTACCAGCAAGCAGTCTCCAACAAAAACAGTACAAAAAATTAACTTTTTAAAATGAGTCATCTACCAGGTATGGTGGCTCATGCCTGTAATTTCAACACTTTGGGAGGACAAGGAGGGCAGATCACTCGAGGCCAGGAGATCAAGACCAGCCTGACCAATGTGGTGAAACCCCATCTCTATTGAAAATTAGCCAGGTGTGGTGGTGCACGCCTGTAGTTCCAGCTATTTGGGAGGCTGAGGCAGGAGGATCACCTGAGCCAGGGAAGCAGAGGTTGCAGTGAGCCAAGATCTCACCACTGCACTCAGGTTCCAGAGTGAGACTCTGTCTCAAAAAAAATAAATAAATAAACTAATAAAATAAAATAAAATAAAATAAATAAGCCATCTATGTTCTTTGCAGGTGTTTTGGGGGGGGGGTATTTAGAAGACATTTATGAAGCCGTGAAGTTACCAAATAAAGCACTATTGTGGGTTTTTTTGTTTGTTTGTTTTGTTTTGTTTTGTTTCATTTTGAGACAGTGTAGCAGGACGAGCCACAGAAAAAACTCCTCAGACACCGAGATAAAGAAGGAAGGGGTTTATTTGGCCAGGAGCATCGGCAAGACTCCTGTCTCAAGAGCCAAGCTCCCCAAGTGAGCAATTCCTGCCCCCTTTAAGGGCTCACAGTTCTAAAGGGGTGTGTGTGAGAAGGTCATGATTGATTGAGCAAGCAGGGGGTATGTGACTGGGGGCTGCATGTACCAGTAATCAGATCAGAACAGAACAGGACAGGGATTTTTACAATGCTTTTCCATACAATGTCTGGAATCTATAGATAACATAACCAGTTAGGTCAGGGATTGATCTTTAACTACCAGGCCCAGGGCACAGCACTGGGCTGTCTGCCTGTGGATTTCATTTCTGCCTTTTAGTTTTTACTTCTTCTTTCTTTGGAGGCAGAAATTGGGCATACGACAATATGAGGGGTGGTCTCCTCCTTTATTTCCCCTCTTTGAGACTCTCACTTATTTTATTAGTGGGAGTTTTCACCTTCATTTTCACTACCTATGTCTTCCTGCATGACAGATCGATAGTGATTCATGTAGTACACTTGTGAACTCTACAGGTGGCTGTTTTTGTAGTGCTATTATACAATTTTTGCCTAAGGCAGCTGAGTCTTCCCACAGGAAGGGTGAAGTCCTTCCCTACTCTTGCTGTACAGTACTGTCTAATGATTGAGGCTTTTAGGACCCAGAAGATATCAGGGTGATTTTTTTGAGCCAGGAATTCATCAGGAACTGGGTCTGTAGGTACTAATTCTCAGGCTTCCTATAGCCACTGATCTCCTACTACAGTTCCTCTACATACATAACATGAAGTGACACTGAGAGACTGGGCTATATGCTCGGCTAATTGCAAAAACAAATTTCTTATTTTTCCTGGAATTTCTGGTACTGGCACATTCAGTTTATCATAGAAGGTTTGAAATACTGGCTCAGGAGAGCGTTTATAAACTTCTCCGCTAACCACAATATTTACTTGAAGATCCAGTCCAGCCCCACCAATTTTTAGGGTTACGTGTTCCTCTTTTTCCTAGAGAAGATTAAGGGAGTTGATTATTCCTAGTTCTAATGGGTTACACTGACCACTGGTACAGGAAGGGCCACTTTTCCTTTTCTGAAGTGGACAGGATTTTTTCATTTTTTATCCAAGTAGTCTAAATCACACAAGATCAGTATCCACATTTATTTTTATACAGTCCTAATTTATCACAAATGTACTTATTTTCTGCCATATAGCCTCTTTTTAAATTAAGAGAACCACATCCTATTTCTAACTTATTACTATTAATGACAGCACAGGCATCAAATTTCAAGGTGACTTGTTTGGACACCTCTTTTTTTTGTTTTGTTTTGGCTAACATTTTACTCGTATTGTTTATGAGCACCCACCAGTCTTCAGTTCTTAATCTTATTTTTAAAACTGTGGTCATGGGAGGCTCAGATGGGTCATAACACGCATCAGGTTGGTAATTTCCTGGGCTACATACCTTGTGTAGAATAACATTATACAAGCAAGTTTGTTTTTAGAGTTCTAGCACATTTATAATAACTGTAAAATAATAGGACCGTAGCAACCTTTTGTTCTACCTCAGTGACCTGATGTATACACCAGGAACAGCCCCTCAGTCTGAGGAAGGTCAGTTGAAGTCCTCACTGTACAAGTCCAAATTTTAAGGAAAATGAGTCCCGTGATGAGTTTCCTCATGATTTGGCCATGCATGGACCAGTCAGCTTTCAGGTGTGACTGGAGCAGGGCTTGTCATCTTCTTTAGAGTCACTTTGCTGGGGTTGGTGAAGCTGCTCCTGTCCATGTACAGCTCACAGTCTACTGATGTTCAAGGATGGTCTTGGAAGTTGGGCCTGCTAAAATAAACTGAGTCCAATACCTCTACACGGTTATGTTCAACTAGGCTCTCTGATACCAGGAGCAAGGTGGTGGGGTTTAGGGTGTTGCAAATGTCAATGGTTATGCGGGGATTTTCACATAGCAAACTTTTGTACCTGGTTAATCTAGCATTTATTAACCAATGATGTCCTTTGGTAGTCATTAAAGTTACCACAGCATGGAGGGCCTTTATATTCAGGTTTTGCCTAAGGGTTAATTTATCTGCTTCTTGTGCTAACAGGGCCATTGCTGCCAGGGCCCTTAGGCATGGGGGGGCCAGCCTTTGGAAATCCCGTCTAGTTGTTTGAGAGATAGGCCACTGGCCTTGGACAGGGACCCACAGTCTGGGTTAAAACTCCAACTGCCATTTTTTCTGTTTCTGACACATAGGGTGTAAAGGGTTTTCTTAGGTCAGGTAGCCCCAGGGCTGGGGCTGACATGAGTTTTTTTTTTTTTTTTTTTTTTAACTCATGAAAAGCTTGTTGCTGTTGGTTTTAATAGATGTAGTTCATCTAATCTACATTTTTATTAACTGTCATCTACTAAAATATTGACTTAAATCCTGTAGTTATTTGATTTTAAGCTTTAAATTGATCTGGTATTCCTTGTGGGTCTCCAATTGCATCTAAATAGATGTGAGAGTCAAAAGACCCATAAGGGGCTTCTCTTGCTTTACAATGTCTTATTTTTTTTTCCTTCTGGTTGATGAAATGCCAGGGTGAAAGGGATAGCCAAATGGACTAAAGCACAAGTGCTACTCCAGTTATTCGGCAGAGTAGCCAGTAAAGGTCCACCACAATACCACTACGCTCCGCTCAGGGATGAACAACAGCTGACTGATTGATAAGCTCTTGAAAATTCTTAAGTTCATCGCATCCTTTCAGGTCTCCAAGGAATGCTGTTTCCTCCCTGTTGTGAGAGACACGAAGTGAACTTAGTTTTGGGAGATAGAAGCTGGATGGCCCTCAGGGGCTGACCCGCAGAGTGCCAGACTTCGGGATGTAGCAGAGAGAGCTTGGCATGACTTATTACTCCAGGCTGTAGAATCCTGGAAAAGAGCTACCATGCAGCCTATGCCTGGTTGACTGGAGGGCCACCTGAGTGGAAGGGAGACAGTCTGGGCCTCTGGTCTGCCATATGCACAAACATAACAATTGGTTTTGTTTAACATGCAGATGGAATATTTGATCCACTTTAACTAGGCATTTGCATCTTGATATCCTGTCTTAATTGCTAGTTTGTTTTAAGTCTTTAACTTCTATGATCCTCTGGTAAAATGAATGTATGATTTTAGGAAATTACAAAAACTGGTTGGGGCAGTCCATCCTTGGTCTTTAGTGCTCCACAGAATGTTGGATCAACTACAGCATAAAAGCTCTACACTGGGGGGCGCACCCAAGAGGGCCGAATAGGAACAGCTCCAGGCTCCAGGTCCCAGTGTGAGCGACACAGAAGACGGGTGATTTCTGCATTTTCAACTGAGGTACCAGGTTCATCTCACTGGGGCATGTCAGACAGTTGGCACTGGTTGCGGGTGCAGCCCGATCAGTGAGAGCTGAAGCAGGGCGAGGCATCGCCTCACCTGGGAAGTGCAAGGGGGAAGGGAATTCCTTTTCCTAGCCAAAGGAAATTGAGACACACAGCACCTGGAAAATTGGGTAACTCCCACCCTAATGCTGTGCTTTACCAAGGGTCTTAGCAAATGGCACAGCAGGAGATTATATCCCACACCTGACCCAGAGGGTCCCATGCCCATGGAGCCTCCCTCATTGCTAGGACAGCAGTCTGAGATCTAACTGCAAGGTGGCAGCAAGGCTGGGGGAGGGGCACCCACCATTGCTGAGGCTTAAGTAGGTAAACAAAGCTGCTGGGAATCTCGAATTGGGTGGAGCTCACCACAGCTCAAGGAGGCCACCTGCCTCTGTAGACTCCTCCTCTGGGGACAGGGCATAGCTAAACAAAAAGCAGCAGAAACCTCGGCAGAGGTAAATGCCCCTGTCTGATAGCTTTGAAGAGAACAGTGGATCTCCCAGCATGGAGGTTGAGATCTGAGAATGGACAGACTGCCTGCTCAAGTGGGTCCCTGACCCCTGAGTAGCCTAACTGGGAGACATCCCCCACTAGGTGCAGACCGACACCTCACACCTCACACAGCAGGGTATACCCCTGAGACAAAGCTTCCAGAGCAAGAATCAGACAGCAACACTCGCTTTTCAGCAATATTCTATCTTCTGCAGCCTCCGCTGCTGATACCCAGGCAAACAGGGTCTGAAGTGGACCTCAAGCAAACTCCAACAGACCTACAACTGAGGATCCTGACAGTTAGAAGGAAAACTAACAAACAGAAATGACACCCACACCAAAACCCCATCAGTATGTCACCATCATCAAAGACCAAAGACAGACAAAACCACAAAGATGGGGAAAAAGCAGTGCAGAAAAGCTGGAAATTCAAAAAATAAGAGCGCATCTCCCCCTCCAAAGGAACACAGCTCATTGCCAGCAGTGGAACAAAGCTGGACAGAAAATGACTTTGACGAGTTGACAGAAGAAGGCTTCAGTCAATCAAGCTTCTCAAAGCCAAAGGAGGAACTACGTAACCAGCGCAAAGAAACTAAAAACCTTGAAAAAAGAATGAATGAATGGATAACTAGAATACTTAATGCAGAGAAGACCTGAAAAGAACTGATAGAGATGAAAACCATAACACAAGAACTACATGACAAATGCACAAGCTTCAGTAACCGACTCGATCAACTGGAAGAAAGAGTATCAGCGATTGAAGATCAAATGAATGAAATGAAGCGAGAAGAGAAGTGTAGAGAAAAAAGAGCAAAAAGAAATGAACAAAGCCTCCAAGAAATATGGGATTATGTGAAAAGACCAAATCTATGTCTGATTGGTGTGCCCGAAAGTGATGGGGAAAATGGAACCAAGTTGGAAAACACTCTACAGGATATCATCCAGGAGAATTCCCCAACCTAGTAAGGCAGGCCAACATTCAAATTCAGGAAATACAGAGAATGCCACAAAGATACTCCTCGAGAGGAGCAACTCCAAGACACATAATTGTCAGATTCACCAAAGTTGAAATGAAGGAAAAAACGTTAAGGGCAGCCAGAGAGAAAGGTTGGGTTACACACAAAGGATAGCCCATCAGACTAACAGCAGATCTCTCAGCAGAAACTCTCCAAGCCAGAAGAGAGTAGGGGCCAATAGTCAACATTCTTAAAGAAAAGAATTTTCAACCCAGAATTTCATATCCAGCCAAACTAAGTTTCATAAGTGAAGGAGAAATAAAATCCTTTACAGACAAGCAAATGCTTAGAGATTTTGTCATCACCAGCCTGCCCTACAAGAGATCCTGAAGGAAGCACTAAACATGGAAAAGAAGAAGAGGTACTAGCCATTACAAAAACATGTCAAAATGTAAAGTCCATCGATGCTAGGAAGAAACTGCATCAACTAACGAGCAAAATAACCAGCTAATATCATAATGACAGGATCAAGTTCACACATAACAATATTAACCTTAAATGTAAATGGACTAAATGGTCTAATTAAAAGACACAGACTGGCAAATTGGATAAAGAGTCAAGACTTATCAGTTTGCTGTATTCAGGAGACCCATCTCACATGCAGAGACACACATAGGCTCAAAAAAAGGGATGGAGAAAGATCTACCAAGCAAATGGAAAACAAAACAAAACAAAAAAAGCAGGGGTTGCAATCCTAGTCTCTGATAAAACAGACTTTAAACCAACAAAGATCAAAAGAGACAAAGAAGGCCATTACATAATGGTAAAGGGATCAATTCATCAGGAAGAGCTAACTATCCTAAATATATATGCACCCAATACAGGAGCACCCAGATTCATAAAGCAAGTCCTTAGAGACTTACAGAGAGACTTAGACTCCCATACAATAATAATGGGAGACTTTAACACCCGACTGTCAACATTAGACAGATCAACGAGACAGAAAGTTAACAAGGATACCCAGGAATTGAACTCAGCTCTGCACCAAGCGGACCTAATAGACATCTACAGAACTCTCCACCCCAAATCAACAGAATATACATTCTTCTCAGCACCACATCGCACTTATTCCAAAATTGACCACATAGTTGGAAGTAAAGCATTCCTCAGCAAATGTAAAAGAACAGAAATTATAACAAACTGTCTCTCAGACCACAGTGCAATCAAACTAGAATTCAGGACTAAGAAACTCAATCAAAACTGCTCAACTACATGGAAACTGAACAACCTGCTCCTGAATGACTACTGGGTACATAACGAAATGAAGGCAGAAATAAAGATGTTCTTTGAAACCAATGAGAACAAAGATACAACATACCAGAATCTCTGGGACACATTTAAAGCAGTGTGTAGAGGGAAATTTATAGCACTAAATGCCCACAAGAGAAAGCAGGAAAGATCTAAAATGGACGCCCTAACATCACAATTAAAAGAACTAGAGAAGCAAGAGCAAACACATTCAAAAGCTAGCAGAAGGCAAGAAATAATTAAGATCAGAGCAGAACTGAAGGAGATAGAGACACAAAAAACCCTCCAAAAAAGCAATGAATCCAGGAGCTGGTTTTTTGAAAAGATCAACAAAATTGATAGACCGCTAGCAAGACTAACAAAGAAGAAAAGAGAGAACAATCAAATAGATGCAATAAAAAATGATAAAGGGGATATCACCACTGACCCCACAGAAATACAAACTACCATCAGAGAATACTATAAACACCTCTATGCAAATAAACTAGAAAACCTAGAAGAAATGGATAATTTCCTGGACACTTACACCCTCCCAAGACTAAACCAGGAAGAAGTTGAATCCCTGAATAGACCAATAGCAGGCTCTGAAATTGAGGCAATAATTAATAGCCTACCAACCAAAAAAAGTCCAGGACCAGACAGATTCACAGCCGAATTCTACCAGAGGTACAAGGAGGAGTTGGTACCATTCCTTCTGAAACTATTCCAATCAATAGAAAAAGAGGGAATTCTCCCTAACTCATTTTATGAGGCCAACATCATCCTGATACCAAAGCCTGACAGAGATACAACAAAAAAGGAGAATTTTAGACCAATATCCCTGATGAATATTGATGCAAAAATCCTCAATAAAATACTGGCAAACTGAATCCAGCAGCACATCAAAAAGCTTATCCACCATGATCAAGTGGGCTTCATCCCTGGGATATAAGGCTAGTTCAACATATGCAAATCAATAAACATAATCCAGTGTATAAAAAGAACCAAAGACAAAAACCGCATGATTATCTCAATAGATGCAGAAAAGGCCTTCGACAAAATTCAACAGCCCTTCATGCTAAAAACTATCAATAAATTCGGTATTGATGGAATGTATCTCAAAATAATAAGAGCTATTTATGACAAACCCACAGCCAATACCATACTGAATGGGCAAAAGCTGGAAGCATTCCCTTTGAAAACTGGCACAAGACAGGGATGCCCTCTCTCACCACTCCTATTCAACATAGTGCTGGAAGTTCTGGCTAGGGCTATCAGGCAAGAGAAAGAAATAAAGGGTATTCAATTAGGAAAAGAAGAAGTCAAATTCTCCCTGTTTGCAGACGAAATGATTGTATATTTAGAAAACCCCATTGTCTCAGCCCCAAATCTCCTGAAGCTGATAAGCAACTTCAGCAAAGTCTCAGGATACAAAATCAATGTGCAAAAATCACAAGCATTCTTATACACCAGTAACAGACAGAGAGCCAAATCATGAATGAACTCCCATTCACAATAGCTTCAAAGAGAATAAAATACCTAGGAATCCAAATTACAAGTGATGTAAAGAACCTCTTCAAGGAGAACTACAAACCACTGCTCAGTGAAGTAAAAGAGGACACAAACAAATAGAAGAACATATCATGCTCATGGATAGGAAGAATCAATATTGTGGAAATGGCCATACTGCCCAAGGTAATTTATAGATTCAATGCCATCCCCATTAAGCTACCAATGACTTTCTTCACAGAATTGGAAAAAACTGCTTTACAGTTCATATGGAACCAAAAAAGAGCCCGCATTGCCAAGACAATCCTAAGCCAAAAAAACAAAGCTGGAGGCATCACACTACCTGACTTCAAACTATACTACAAGGCTACAGTAACCAAAATAGGATGGTACTGGTACCAAAATAGAGATATAGACCAATGGAACAGAACAGAGCCCTCAGAAATAATACCACACATCTACAGCCATCTGATCTTTGACAAACCTGAGAAAAACAAGAAATGGGGAAAGGATTCCCTATTTAATAAATGGTGCTGGGAAAATTGGCTAGCCATAAGTAGAAAAATGAAACTGAATCATTTCCTTACTCCTTATACGAAAATTAATTCAAGATGGATTAGAGACTTAAATGTTAGACCTAAACCCATAAAAACCCTAGAAGAAAACCTAGGTAATACCATTCAGGACATAAGCATGGGCAAGGACTTCATGTCTAAAACACCAAAAGCAATGGCAACAAAAGCCAAAATTGAAAAATGGATCTAATTAAACTAAAGAGCTTCTGCACAGCAAAAGAAACTACCGTCAGAGTGAACAGGCAACCTACAAGAATGGGAGAAAATTTTTGCAATCTACTCATCTGACAAAGGGCTAATACCCAGAACCTATAAAGAACGCAATCAAATTTACAAGAAAAAAACAAACAACCCCATCAAAAAGTGGGCAAAGGATATGAACAGACACTTCTCAAAAGAAGACATTCATACAGCCAACAGACACATGAAAAAATGCTCATCATCACTCACCATCACATCACCAACAGAAATGCAAATCAAAACCACAATGAGATACCATCTCATACCAGTTAGAATGGCAATCATTACAAAATCAGGAAACAACAGGTGCTGGAGAGGATGTGGAGAAATAGGAACACTTTTACACTGTTGGTGGGATTGTAAACTAGTTCAAGCATTGTGGAAAACAGTGTGGCAATTCCTCAAGGATCTAGAACTAGAAATACCATTTGACCCAGCCATCCCATTACTGGGGATATACCCAAAGGATTATAAGTCATGCTGCTATAAAGACAGATACACACGTATGTTTATTGCAACACTATTCACAATAGAAAAGACTTGGAATCAACCCAAATGTCCATCAGTGACAGACTGGATTAAGAAAATGTGGCACATATACACCATGGAATACTATGCAGTCATAAAAAAGGATGAGTTCGTGTCCTTTGTAGGGACATGGATGCAGCTGGAAACCATCATTCTCAGCAAACTATCGCAAGAACAGAAAACCAAATACCACATGTTTTCACTCATAGGTGGGAATTGAACAATGAGATCACTTGGACACAGGAAGGGGAACATCACACACCGGGTCCTATTGTGGAGGGGGGAAGGGATAGCATTAGGAGATATACAGATACACCTAATGTAAATGACAAGTTAATGGGTGCAGCACACCAACATGGCACATGTATACATACGTAACAAACCTGCACGTTGTGCACAAGTACCCTAGAACTTAAGTATTAAAAAAAAAAAAAAGAAGAAGTATAGAATGGGCAAGCCCTCCCAGACCTTGTTGGGGAGCTAACCGCAAACCAACAGATTCTTTTTTTTTTTTTTTTTTTTTTTTTTTTTTGAGACGGAGTCTCGCTCTGTCTCCCGGGCTGGAGTTGCAGTGGCCGGATCTCAGCTCACTGCAAGCTCCGCCTCCCGGGTTCACGCCATTCTCCTGCCTCAGCCTCCCGAGTAGCTGGGACTACAGGCGCCGCCACCTCGCCCGGCTAGTTTTTTGTATTTTTTAGTAGAGACGGGGTTTCACCATGTTCACCAGGATGGTCTCGATCTCCTGACCTCGTGATCCACCCGTCTCGGCCTCCCAAAGTGCTGGGATTACAGGCTTGAGCCACCGCGCCCGGCCAAACCAACAGATTCTTAAGGAAAAATATTACTGTGCATTTTCAATTTATGTCTAAAATTCATTAGAATGTCATGTTAAGAATTTACTGTGATCATGATTTATTCAAATCTTTTTTTTTTTTTTTTTTGCTGTAGTATCTAAAGTATGTTAGATCCAAGTTTGTTATCTACTTTTGATCTCTATCAGGAGCTACCAGTCCAGATTAAAGAACTCATGCTGTGAAATGAAAAGGCGAGAATATTGCCTGAATACAAATAAAGTGCTTATTTCATTCCAAAATAAAAAAATCATATATCTCCTTCTCACAGTTACTCATGCAGTTACCCCTGTAAGAGGCTTCCCAGCACTATTGCTTTATAATAAAATGTTCCAGAGTGTCTATATAAAAACTGAAGCTCAACTTGTCCTTGCAATCTAACTTGTTGCATATGTATTACAAAGAAAAAACAAACAAACAAACAAACAAACAAAAGCTCTACATGGGGGGGCAAGACTCCTGATTGGCACTGGGGTCTTTATCAAAATCTCCCCAGATTAAATGGTCCTAGTTCACTAATGCCAAGTCTGAGGAGAGTCAGGAGGGACAGAAGTACTTTTCTGAAGTAGAGAGCTGTCTTTGACTTGGCAAGCCTCCACAGGATATAACAAGGCAAACACTAAAAGCAATAATTTGAGGCAAAATTGACTTTGTTATGTTAATAACTAGATGGTTAGCAATAGAACTAGGAAAGAAGAAAGAGTAATAGAATAGAAGAAAAGAGTTAAATTTTTCTTAGCTTTAGTTTGGTAGGGTTTTCCCCTGGGACTATGGCCCACAACTCTGGAGGGGGTGGTGCTTTCTTGACTCGGGTGTGATGAGTCCATCCTTTTTTGCTGTATGAACAGCAGTCTTGGTGGTTAGCAACACAAGGTAGGGTCCTTCCCAGGCTGGCTCGAGTTTTTCTTCTTTCCACCCGTTGATGAGAATGTGATCTTCAGGTTGGTGCTGGTTTACCAGAAATTCTAGGGGCGGTACATGTGTTAAAGACTTTTAGTTTTTGAGAGAAAGGAAAGTGGAAGATAAATCAAGTATATAATTTTTAAGAAATTGACCTTTTGTTTTAAATGTGGGGACCTTGGCAGTGGACTTTATAGTCCTTAGTGCCATTTTACTGAGAAATTTCCTTAAGCACCTATTTTTATTAGTTTTTAAACCAAAGAAGGCAAAATACCATTTTACATTTAACAATGCTTTTTGTATGATTTTCATACCAGATAAGCTAAATTGTACCTTTATATTAGTGTGTTATTAATGTTAAACCTAATTTTAATAAAACCTTGTAGACATATTTATCCAATGTTTAATGTTTGACCATAAGGTAAGATATTATAGACTCTTTTTAACCTTTCATAATTTTTGCTAAAGAGCAGGTTGGTGCTTTAAGAAAAACCTGCTATGCCTTTATTTTAATGTCCAGTTTACAGAAAAGCTGGATGATACCTCTTTAATTTTAGCCAATGTTTACACACAGAATTTTCTTTCCAATTAACATTTTAAAACTTGATTAAATCTTTAAAACAAAATACACATTTTTTAAACTTTTTAATGTAGGTAAAATTTACATTCTTATGCTTCCTTATAATCCTTTTACTAAAGGTATATTTTACTTTCCTTATACACCTTGTACATAAACTTTTTTATTTAATAGTTTTACATTCGGGAGGCCTAGTTACTTTTATATTATACAACACTTCTTGCATAAATTCTTTTTTATTTTTATAACATTTTTCTCTTCCACGACTTTTGCAGACAATTCTTCGACATGCCTTAACTTTCTGACTTATTACAAATATTTCTTTCTTTAAACAACCAGTTAATTTATTTCAGGACAAGAATTTACCATATAATACTCTTTTTACATAAATTCTGCCCCCCTTTTCTTCCTTTTTTTTGTTGAAGATGATAACCATTGTTTTCCAAAGCAAACTTCTTTTATGTCTGTAGACTAGACTGTCTAAGGCCACAAGAATAGAAGCTGGTATAATACATGTTACACCATTAACTTTTAGCAAACTTTACTTTTGTTGAAAATCTTGTAAGTTTGGGATTTTAATTATCCTTTGCAATTAATAAGAACTTGTTTTGTCCAAATTAACTTAGAATTGGTATAGACAGCTTTTTTTTTTTCCTTCAATTACCCGGTAGGAAATATCCATAGTCCTGTCCTCAAGGGAGTTCCTGCTAGGTCTGGTTGGACCTTGGTATGGTAATTAAGATTTAGATCCCCTGTTAGGAAACCTGCTGGGTTAAGGGAATTTTCAGTGGTTAATGTTAAATCATTCTTTTTTGAAAATTTTCAACATAGTTTCTAGTAGGGTGGGCTTATTTGTGCCTGACCCATGCTTCTTCAAGACAAAACACCAAGCTCACACCACACGCAAACCACAAAACAAAGAACGGGTAAAAAGGGCACACACATACTTTTGCAGTTTACACCAAACCAAAATCAAAACCAAAATCAGAGTATCCAGAAATCCAAGCCAGGTCAAAACCAAAACCAAAGTATCAAGCAATCCAAGTCAAGTCAAAAACAAAAACCAAAGTGTCCGTATAGGCCCACCATGGGTGATTAGGCCACACTTCTACTCAAATGGAGTAGGCAAGTTCCCAAGACCAGTCCTGTCAAGCAATTCAAACCAAGTCAAAACCAAAACCAAAACCAAACCAAAGTGCCAATAAAGGCACGCTGTGTGTGATCAGGCCATGCTTCCACTCAAATGGAGTGGGCAAGTTCTCAAGACCAGTCTTACCAAGTTTCAGATGTCCAGACTCCAAGTACCAGTTCCTTCCCAGTGTTCAGCCACTGCGTTGATCCTCCATGGGGGCCTGCCACACACTGCTCTGGAGAGGCGACCCACTGGGGCAAATGCCTACCCGGGAGCACTCTCAGGATCCGTGTCGCTCGGGCTGGTTGGAGTCCCCCACAGGGATGTTCCACAGGGCATGCTTAAGCCCCCTAAGGGGCTGCCTTGATCATCCACCAGTCACCTCGCTTCCCAGTCAAGGAACCGAGAAATACAGCAGGATGAACCACAGAAAAAACTCCTCAGACACCGAGTTAAAGAAGGAAGGGGTTTATTTGGCCAGGAGCATCACAAGACTCCTGTCTCAGGAGCTGAGCTCCTCGAGTGAGCAATTCCTGCTCCTTTTAAGGGCTCACAACTTTAAGTGGGTGCGCATGAGAGGGTCATGATTGATTGAGCAAGCAGGGGATGTGTGACTGGGGGCTGCATGCACCAGTAATCAGAACAGAACAGGACAGGGATTTTTACAATGCTTTTCCATACAATGTCTGGAATCTATAGATAACATAACCGGTTAGGTCAGGGGTCGATCTTTAACTACCAGGCCCAGGGCACAGCACTGGGCTGTCTGCCTGTGGATTTCATTTCTGCCTTTTAGTTTTTACTTCTTCTTTCTTTGGAGGCAGAAATTGGGCATAAGACAATATGAGGGGTGGTCTCCTCCCTTAGCAGAATCTCACTCTGTTGCCCAGGCTGGAATACAACAGCAAAATCTTGGCTCACTGCAACCTCCACCTCCTGGATTCAAGTGATTCACCTGCCTCATCCTCCTGAGTAGCTGGAATTACAGGCATGCGCCACCACACACAGCTAATTTCTGTGTTTTTAGTAGAGATGGGGTTTCACCATATTGGCCAGGCTGTTCTTGAACTTCTGACCTCAAGTGATCCACCCGCCTCAGCCTCCCAAAGTGCTTAGATTACAGGCGTAAGCCATGGTGCCCAGCCTATTGTGTTCTTTTCTCTCTTATTGTGAACGGTAGAAAAGCTCTTCCTTTCTTTCTTCCTTCCTTCCTTCCTTCCTTCCTTCCTTCCTTCCTTCCTTCCTTCCTCCTTCCTTCCTCTCTCTCTCTCTTTTTTTCTCTCTCTCTCTTTCTTTCTCTCTCTCTCTTTCTTTCTCTCTCTTTCTCTCTTTCTTTCTGAGACAGAGTCTTGTTCTTTTGCCCAGGCTGAAGTGCAGTGGCCCCATCTCGGCTCACTGCAACCTCCACCTGCTGGGTTCAAGTAATTCTCCTGCCTCAGCCTCCCAAGAAGCTGGGATTACAAGCACGTGCCACCACGCCCAGCTAATTTTTGTATTTTTAATAAAGACAGAATTCCACCATGTTGGCCAGGCTGGTCTCGAACTCCTGACCTCATGTGATCTGCCCACCTTGGCCCCCCCAAAGTGCTGGAATTACAGGCGTGAGCCACTGTGCTGGCTGAAAAAGTTTTCTTTATTGTGAGAGACTCATTTTCCCTCTTTACCAGGTTGTTGCTCAAGTCATATACTGCTAATATTGGTGCACACACACGCACAAAAAGAAAACCAGTTATTTTCTTGACTAATTTATCAGTTTTAAACCAACAATTATTAATGAAAATTAGAAAAATACATCTTAATTTTAAAGATGTAAGTCAGATTTAAAATACTTCATGTATGAAAGTTTGCATTTACCAGACCAAAAAGAAAAATTTACCTCACAGTTTGTTCTTTGTTTCACAGTTTTAAATTTTAAACACAAAAATTCCACACTGAATGACAGAATTGAAGTGACACAAGTTCTGTGTCATCTTTAAAACTACTTGGCTAATCCGTTTCAAACACAGGGATGTGTAAGACCACAGAGGAGTGCAGGCACCAACATCCCTGAGTAAACTTCAACAGTTACATGACATCCAGAACTCACTCTTGAAACTAATACATGTGGCTGAGTTGGGATAACTTTATAACTAGCTTCCCAAATTAGTTACCTTTACCATACAATGTTTACTAATGGGTAAGTGACCAGTCACGGTGGCTCATGCCTGAAACCCAGTGCTATGAGAGGCCGAGGCGGGAGGATTGCTTGAGCCTGGTTCGAGGCTGCAGTGAGCTCTGATTGCATCACTGAACTCTAGCCTAGGTGACAGAGCAAGACCCTGTCTCTACTAAATAAATAAATTAATTAAGGATAAGTAACTGAAATGTACTAACTAACTTGAACCTTAAATAATACATTATTAAAACCCAACAGTGGTGGGGCGTGGAACCTCAACCCTGTAATCCCAGCACTTTGGGAGGCTGAGGTGGGCAGATCACTTGAGGTCAGGAGTTCAAGACCAGCCTGGCCAACATAGTGAAACCCCATATCTACTAAAAATACAAACATTAGCCGGGTGTGGTTGTGAGCGCCTGTAGTCCCAGCTACTCAAGAGGCTGAGGCAGGAGAATCACTTGAACCCGGGAGGCAGAGGTTGCAGTGAGCGAGATGGCGCCACTGCACTCCAGCCTGGGTGACAGAGCAAGACTGTATCTCAAAAAATAAATAAATTGATTAAAATAAAATAAAATAAAGTTAATTATTTTGCCTACGCTGATATTTAATTTTGCTTTCATCTCAAAACCTTAATAGCAATCTTTTTCCTGCCACACCAAACGGAAATTGACCTGCTTTATTTCCAGGCTCTTCAAAGTACAACCCCACCCACTTACCAGTAATTCTTCTAATTCTTCAACTTCCAGTGGATAGGACAACTCCCCACCCCCTGCCAATGTTCCCTGAACTTGCCTTGCTTGTTCCTGCTCCTGGGCATTTGAACGTCTTTCTTCTCTTGCCTGGGACACTCTTCCCTCGCCCAGCCACCCTACTCACCTTACTCACCCTGCTATGTCAGCTCTCATTTAATTAAAAAAAAAAAAAATGGCAGGAGTGAGAAAGACCTAGACTAGATGCTCCATACGCCCCCTAGATCCACTCTCCTCACCACCCCACCCCGCTCTGAGCCCCAGGAGGCTGACCTGTAGAAACTACCCCAATAGTCTCTTACTCTTCTGGCTTCTGGTTGGAACTCTTACCCTCAAACTTTGTGAGGATTTTGTTGTTTTATTTCATTTTTTTGAGACAGGGTCTCTCTCTGTTGTCCAGGCTGGAGTGCAGTGGTGTGATCATGGCTCACTGCAGCCTGTACCTCTCAGACTCAAGAGATCCTCCTGCCTCAGCCTCCTGAGTAGCTGGGACCACAGGCACAAGCCACCATGCCCGGCTAATTTTTCATTTTTTTCCAGAGATGGGGTCTCACTCTATTGCCCAGGCTGGTCTTGAACCCCTGGGCTCAAGTGATCCTCCCATTTTGGTCTCCCAGAGTGCAGGGATATCAGGCATGAACCACTGCACCAGCCCTAACTCCTACTTTGTGAGATTGCCCTGGGATTGGTGGTGTCCCTTGACCAAAGGTCGTTGTTCCCTTCAAGGTGGCCTCTTCTACATGAATGTCCTGATTCCAGTAATTATACTCTTCCCTAAATCCCTCCAGCCTGGACTTGGTAAAAGCTCTGCTACTACCAGCCCAGAGCTATCAAATTATCCCTCATGCTTCCCTTAGACTGCTATCTCTAGAAAGAGTGCCTTTATGAATAGATTTTTGTAACATTACCTTAATTTGAATGTCTTATCTCTTTTCTTTTGGAACTCTGTATCAGATAGAGTTTACACACCTCCTCAGGTTCCCCTGGTCCCAGCTGTCTCCCGTGCCCTTGGTTGCTCACTCATGGAGACCCCCACCACCAGCCATCACTCCTCTCAGTGCCACATCATCCGCTGGACTGACAGCCCCCAAGCCTCCACCCAGAGGGATGCCCAGCTCCAACACAGCCCCCATTGCTCCCACTCTGATGGGAGTTGCAGCAGCTCTGATGCCCAGGCGTGACCAGACCTAGAAGGCTCTAGTCTTTTCTTTCACTGATGGATTTGGAGGAAGTGCTGATGTGTAGCGTGTGGAAACTGGCTTTCCCAGCAGCTGCGCGAAAGTGTCTGGAGACACAATCCAGAAAGACGGGAGAGTGAACACTCATGGGAGAACCCTGACCAGTGGGAGACAGGAGAGAGGAGAGAGAGAGAAAATAGATTCCTCTCCCTTTTCCCCTTCAATGGGCTGTACTGGGACACTGTGTTCTCTATGGCTTCTGTGAAGACAACCCGTGTGACTAAGCAACTAGCTGTGTGTTTTCCTGAAGCCATGACCAGTTCTGGAACGTGGCTCCTTTTATTTGCTTCCCCTCCCCTTCTGAGGCGATTCCCTCTTCCCACTTCCCACTTCCCTCTTTCCTTACTCTCACTGACCTGGAATTGGGCCTCCCATGACATGTTAGCAGTTCATTAAGCTTTGCCTAATGCTCACTTTTCTAGGAAGCCTGGTCCAAGAAAGACTCTTAACTAGCAAAAAATAAATAAATGAATAACAATTAATTAATTTAATTTAATTAAAGAAGCTTGAGGCCAGCCATAGTGGCTCACACCTGTAATCCCAACACCTTGGGAAACTGAGGCAGGACAATCACTTGGGCCCAGGAGTTCAAGACCGGCCTGGGCAACATCGCAAGACCCCATCTTTACCATTTTTTTTTAACTAGCAAGTTGTGGTGGTGCACATCTGTAGTCCTAGTTACTTGAGAGACTGAGGTGGGAGGATCCCTTGATTACAGGAGATCGAGGCAGCAGTGAGCCATTATTATGCTACTGCACTCCAGCCTGGACAATGGAGAGAGACCTTGTCTCAGAAAAATAAATAAATAAAAAATTTTTTAAAAGGAGTTTGAGCCAGGCACAGTGGCAGATGCCTGTAATCCTAGCACTTTGGGAGGCTGAGGTTGGTGGATCACCTGAGGTCGGGAGTTCGAGACCAGCCTGGCCAACATGGTGAAACCCCATCTCTACTAAAAATACAAAAATTAGCCGGGCATGGTGGCACGTGCCTGTAATCCCAGCTACTTGATAGGTTGAGGCAGGAGAATCGCTTGAACCTGGGAGGCAGAGGTTGCAGTGAGCCAAGATTTAGCCATTGCACTCCAGCCTAGGCAAAAGTAGCAAAACTCCGTATCAAAAAAAAAAAAAAAAAAGGAGTTTCCCTGAGGCCGGGCATGGTGGCTCACGCCTGTAATCCCAGTACTTTGAAAGGCTGAGGTTGGTGGATCACTAGGTCAGGAGTTCAAGACCAGCCTGACCAACATGGTGAAACCCTGTCTCCACTGAAAATACAAAAATTAGCTGCACGTGGTGGCAGGCGGCTGTAATCCCAGCTATTCAGCTGGCTGAGGCGGGAGAATCGCTTTAACCTGGGAGGCCGAGGTTGCAGTGAGCCGAGATCGTGCCATTGCACTCCAGCCTGTGTGACAGAGTGAGACTCCACCTCAAAAAAAAAGAAGAGTTTGAGTGCCATAGAGTTAGTTCACTGTATCTACCCATAACCACATCCCATAATTCTCTCTTTTTTTTTTTTTTTGATACAAGGTCTCGCTCTGTCGCCCAGGCTGGAGAGCAATGGCACGATCTCGGCTCACTGAAGCCTCTGCCTCCGAGGTTCAAGCGATTCTCCTGGCTCAGCCTCCTGAGTAGCTGAGATTACAGGCACGTGCCACCACACACAGCTAATTTTTGTATTTTTAGTAGAGACAGGGTTTCACCATATTGGTCAGGCTGGTCTCAAACTCCTGACCTAAAGTGATCCACCTATCTTGGCCTCCCAAAGTGCTGGGATTACAGGCATGAGCCACCACGTCCGGCTGCATCCCACAATTCTTGAGCCCATTGCAGGTATGGCAGCATTCTGTGTCATTGTTCACCTTAATGAGCAGCTCGTGACTTTATTTTCTTGCACCAAATCTCATTGATTCCTCTCCTTTAGTATCACCTTGATTTTGCATTCATGGTAGAGTCTCTTCTTTATTTTATTTTATTTTAATTTTTTTTATATTTATTTATTTATTTTTTGAGACAAAGTCTCGCTCTGTTGCCCAGGCTGGAGTGCAGTGGTGCAATCTTGGCTCATTGCAACCTCTGCCTCCTGGGTTCAAGCGATTCTTCTGCCTCAGCCTACAGGTGCGTGCTACCACACCCAGCTAATTTTTGCATTTTTAGTAGAGATGAGGCTTCACCATATTGGCCGGTCTGGTCTCGAACTCCTGGCCTCATTATTAGCCTGCCTTGGCCTCCTAAACTGCTGGGATTACAGGCGTGAGGCACCGTGCCGGCCAGGCTGGTCTCGAACTCCTGGCCTAATTATTAGCCTTCCTTGGCCTCCCAAACTGCTGGGATTACAGGCGTGAGCCACCGTGCCCAGCTGATCCTGTCTTTACAAAAAAATTAACAGTTAACTGAGTATGGTTGTGCGTGCTGGTAGTCCCAGCTACTCAGGAAGCTGAGGCAGGAGGATCACTTGAGCCCAGGAGTTTGAGGCTGCAGTGAGCTGTGATTGCAACACTGCACTCCAACCTGTGGAACAGAGTGAGACCCTGTCTCAAAAAATAAATTGGGCCAGGAGTGGTGGCTCGCGCCTGTACTTCCAGCACTTTGGGAGGCCGAGGCGGGCGGATTACTTGAGGTCAGGAGTTCGAGACCAACCTGGCCAACACGGTGAAACCTCGTCTCTACCAAAATTACAAAAATTAGCTGGGCAAGATGGTGCATGCCTGTAATCCCAGCTACTTGGGACGGTGAGGTAGGAGAATCGGTTGAACCCAGGAGGCAGAAGTTGCAGTGAGCCGAGATCTTGCCACTACACCCCAGCCTGGGTGACAGAGCGGTACTCTGTCTCAAAGAAAAAAGAAAAAAAAATTAATTAATGAATTCATCTAATTGAATTACATACTTCCTCGTAATTTTTGGGAAATAGTCTGTCAAAAAAACAGATGGGCTGGATGAGGTGGCTCATACCTGTAATCCCAGCACTTTGGAAGGCTGAGGCAGGTGGATCATGAAGTCGGGAGTTCAAGACCAGCCTGGCCAATACAGTGAAACCTCGTCTCTACTAAAAAATACAAAATTAGCTGGGCATGGTGGCATGTGCCTGTAATCCCAGCTACTTGGGAGGCTGAGGCAGGAGAATCACTTAACCTGGGAGGCAGAGGTTGCAGTGAGCCGAGATCACGCCATTGCACTCCAGCCTGGGCAAAAAGAGTGAAACTCCATCTCAAAAAACAAAATAAAACAAACAAAAATGTAGAGAGCTATGTATAAAGTATGCTACCATGTGCACCTTTGTTGTTGCTTATAAAGAAGAGTGTTATATAATCATTATATCATCACATATATTTGTGTATGCATAGACTATCTTTGCTAGAAGCAATTGCTTCTGGAGAACAGAATTGGGGAATGTAGAATGTAGAGAAGTGTATAGAGGAAGAGGGACAAGCTGAAGAGGCAAATGAGGAAGGCACAAGCCAAATCTTTCTGTTCCCTCTTGCTTGCTGGCCAGACCAAAAAAGGACCTTTCAGTTTCAGTGAGAAAATCTGAATTAATTCCTTTGTTCTTTCTCTTTCTTCCCTAAGTAACTTAATTAAGATAGAAACAATTGGTGCTTTCTTGCTCGCTGGTCCTGGCAAGGGCTCACAAATTAGTCCACACAGGGAAACTGTGAGAGATTCTGGGAGCCTCCTAGGCTTGGAATCAGCTCCTAGCCCTCTGTCCTTTTGGGAGCAAAACTTGAGCAAGATGCAAATTTCCAATCAGAAGAAAGATATAGGTAGCAAGAGATGAGATGTGTGTGTATGCGAGGTTGACACCATTTCCTTTTCCCACAAGCCCAGACATTGACAGAAGACTGTCTTAGTGCCAGCTGTTGTCATCCTACAGCCTCTCTCTATTATCTTTTTTGTGTGTGACTGGGTCTTGCTGTGTTGCCCAGGCTGGAGTGCGGTGGCATGAGCATGTCTCACTGCAGCCTTGAACTTCTGTGCTGAAAACTCCTGCCTCAGCCTCCCAAGTAGCTGGGACTACAGGCGCATGCCACCATGCCTGGCTAATTTTTTATTTCTTTTTTTGTAGAGACAGGATCTCTTTCTGCTGCCCAGTCTGGTCTTGAACTCTTTGCTTCAAGCGATCCTCCTGCCTGAGCCTACCAAAGTGCTGGGGTTATAGGCACGAGCCACCATTCTCAGCCCTCTTTCCATTAGTATCAGTCCCGTGGGCTTACTGTCACTGGTGCATTTGCAAAAAGCAAGAATGAACCAAAAGTTAACTCCACTACAAGCTCCAAGCCTTCCTTCAGTAGTGCCTGTTACCTCTCTTTTTGTTGAAAATATTCTTCTTCCTTCTCATCTCCCTTGATGCCTTGGAAGAAAGTTAATTAGGCTGAAAAGAGTCAAGTCTATTCAGATTTATAAATGGACCAGTATGAAGATATGCTCCAATGAAATGCTGTCTGAAATTCTACATACATATGGGAAAGATAAAGTGGAATTTCATTAAGCTTCGTAGGAGAACATTTAGCATTAATGAATTAAAACAATAATAATGCCAATATTTGTAGGGAAATTCCATATATCCTCTAATCTTTAATGTTATTCATGTAATGATACAATTGCTAGGCCAACTCAGGGTACCTTGGTGTAGAGCCATAATGAGAGACCGCTATGCTCTTAGCTGATTGTGCATTGATTTGTATTTCCAGTTGACCTCCTTGTACAGTCACCAGGATGAACAAGATGTCGTTCAATCAGCGATTATGCTCCAGGCAGCCAAACAGCCAGTTATTATCACCTTTGGTTCTGTAATATGTGGTGAAGCAGATATCTCGAAATTGGTTAAGTGCTCAGAATTTATCCCAATCCTGAAAAAAAACGCAGCGCATGCTTATGTGTGCTGGCTCTGAGTGGTCATCTCTCACTGTGATTCTGAAGTGTGACAAAACAGATTTCCCACATTGAGGTTAAACATAGGCAATGTGGGAAGAAATCTGTACTCCAAGTTCCAGTTGTTGAAAATGCAGCTGTTGCTCCCAGAGCTGAGGACCATTGCCCAACAGAACAGGGACATGATTCTCCCTCCCGTCCGCACTTGTATCTGCACACCCTGCCTGGAGAGAGCTGAGCACAAATCCGGATGAGGGTGTTTCACAGATGAGTACAAAAAATACTTGATGATAAGATCTTATACCTAGAAAACCCCAAAGAAAAAAAAAATCCTACATTTGATAAATGAATTCAGGAAAGTTTCAGGATACAAAATAAACGTACAAAAATCAATACCATTTCTTTGTATCAGTAACAATCAAACTGAGAACCAAAGTAAGAAAACAATCTCATTTACAATAGCTACTAAAACAAAAAAATACCTAGGCATATATTTAACTAAGGAGGTAAAAGATCTCTGTAAGGAAAACTACAAGACACTCCTGAAAGAAATCAGAGATGACACAAACAAATGAACAAATATTCCATGCTAATGGATCGGAAGAATTAATATTGTTAAAATGATGATTCTGCCCAAAGTGATCTACAATCTACCGATTCAGTGTAATTCAAAACGCCAATGTCATTGTCACAGAATTTTAAAAAACTCCTAATATTCATATGAAACCACCAAATAGCCAAAGCAATCTAAGGAAAAAGAACAAAGCTGAAGGCATCACATTACCGGACCCTAAATAATATTACAAGGCTGTAGTAAACAAAACAGCATGGTACTGGTATAAAAACAATTGCATAGATTAATGGAACCCAGAATAGAGAACCCAGAAACAAAGCTATACATCTATAGCCAACTGATCTTAGACAAAATCGACAAAAACATTAAAAAAAGAAAACATGTAACATATAACAAAAACATAAATGTGGAGAAATAGGAACACTTTTACACTGTTGGTGGAACTGTACACTAGTTCAACCATTGTGGAAGACAGTGTGGTGATTCCTCAAGGATCTAGAACCAGAAATATCATTTGATCCAGCCATCCCATTACTGGGTATATACCCAAATGTTTATAAATCATGCTGCTATAAAGACACATGCACACGTATGTTTATTGTGGCACTATTCACAATAGCAAAGACTTGGAACCAACCCAAATGTCCATCAGTGACAGACTGAATTAAGAAAATGTGGCACATATACACCATGGAATACTATGAAGCCATGAAAAGGATGAGTTCATGTCCTTTGCAGGGACATGGATGAAGCTGGAAACCATCATTCTCAGCAAACTATTGCAAGGACAAAAGCCAAACACCACATGTTCTCACTCATAGGTGGGAACTGAACAATGAGAACACTTGGACACAAGTGTAAGTAAGGGGAACATCACACACTGGGGCATGTCGTGGGGTGGGGGGAGGGGGGAGGGATAGCATTAGGAGATATACCTAATGTAAATGACGAGTTAATGGGTGCAGCACACCAACATGGCACATGTATACATATGTACCAAACCTGCACGTTGTGCACATGTACCCTAGAACTTAAAGTATAATAAAAATAACGTGCAGGTTTGTTACATATGTATACCTGTGCCATGTTGGTGTGCTGCACTCATCAACTCGTCATTTACATCAGGTATAACTCCCAATGCAATCCCTCCCCCCTGCCCCCTCCCCGTGATAGGCCCCGGTGTGTGATGTTCCCCTTCCCAAGTCCAAGTGATCTCATTGTTCAGTTCCCACCTATGAGTGAGAACATGCGGTGTTTGGTTTTCTGTTCTTGCGATAGTTTGCTGAGAATGATGGTTTCCAGCTGCATCCATGTCCCTACAAAGCACACAGACTCATCCTTTTTTATGGCTGCATAGTATTCCATGGTGTATATGTGCCACATTTAAGTATAATTAAAAAGAAAAAAAAATAAAGTTTCTGAATATATTTTTTAAAAGTATAATAAAAATAAAAAACAACGAAAACAAAAAAAAAAAGCTTGGTAAATGACTACTTTGCATTTGTCCTCTCTCTGGCCCAAAGCAAACTTTTTTTTTTTTTTTTTTGAGACAGAGTTTTGCTCTTGTTGCCCAGGCTTCAGTGACTGCAGTGGCGCAATCTCGGCTTACTGCAACCTCCACCTCCCAGGTTCGAGCGATTCTCATGCCTCAGCCTCCCAAGTAGCTGGGATTACAAGCATGCACCACCGTGCCTGGCTAATTTTTTGTATTTTTAGTAGAGACGTGGTTTCACCATGTTGGCCAGGCTGGTCTTGAACCCCTGACCTCAGGTGATTTGCCTGCCTTGGCCTCCCAAACTGCTGGGATTACAGGTGTGAGCCACTGCGCCTGGCCCAAAGCAAGCTTTTGAAACCTGATGCTGATGCCTAAACCATGTGCTTTTAGTCATCATCTTCTTATGCATTGGCGATTCAATGGACATTTAGAAAGCCAGCTCACAGGCGAAAGATAAAATTTCAAGTAAATACTTGATGAAAAAAGCATTTTTGGAGGCAGATGGGGATATACAGTAAATCAAAGAACCTCCTAACAATTCCAAAATGGAACGTGCTTCCTTTCAGCAGAGAGTGGATAAGTTAGAGGGGCTAGAGTCTTCTCTCACTTGTGTCCCCTTCAGGGCCCAGCACAGTTCCTTGCCCAGAGTTGGTCCTCATGAGACTTCAACTCTCCATTACTAGGCCTGCTCTCCTGCTGGGCACATTCCCTCCTGGGTGCCCATGGGGCATGGCATCAAGCAATCCTTACTCCTAGTCACATTGCAGGCCTATGAAAAATACCCCCCAGGCCCTCCAGAAAACACTGACTTTCATAACTTGCTGTCAATAAAAGACCAAATTGCTTGTGTCTGCCAGACAGGGAGCATGGGTCAGCAAGGAGCCCAGGGGACTGACAGAATCCCTTCCAGGTCCCACCGTGGTGCTCAGTGACATGGCAGTCATCGGTAGAAATTTAGCACCGCGGACACTGGCTGATCCCCAGATGAGAAGCATCTCTCCAAGGCTAGGCAAATTCCCATCAGGTCCAGTAAATTCCTGGTACAGTCTCCATCACCTGCTTCTGAATATTTTACAGACCTCAAGGAAAATACAAAGGGGGCGGTGACAATCAGAAGATAAGACACTAGCACTGGTTGTGTGACCTCTAGCAAGCATGTAATCCCAGCACTTTGGGAGGCCAAGGTGGGCAGATCATTTGAGGTCAGGAGTTCCAGACCAGCCTGGCCAACATGGCAAAAACCCATCTCTACTAAAAATACAAAAATTAGTTGGGCATGGTGGTGCACGCCTGTAATCCCAGCTACTGGGATTATCGAGGCTGAAGCAGGAGAATTGCTTGAACCCGGGAGATGGAGGTTGCAGTGAGCCAAGATTGTGCCACTGCACTCTAGCCTGGGCAACAGAGTGAGACTCCATCTCAAAATAAATAAATAAATAAAATAAAATAAAAAGGGGAGGGGTGTGGGATGAAAAACTACATATTGAGTGTAACATACACTACTCAGGTGATGGGTCCATTAAAGTCTTATAATTCACCACTATGTAATTCATTCATGTAACCAAAAACCACTTATACTCCAAAAGCCATTGAAATAAAAAATACATTTAAAAAAATTAGGTGCAGGACTATGGAGGCGCCCATGCAAGTGAGGAGCCCTGAGGCTGAAGCTTCAATAGCTTCATGGTCGATCTGCCTCTGCCCTTACCAGAGGGGCAGAAAAGGAAATTGTTTCCTCTGCAGTGTTGATCTCTCACTTACAAGCAGCAATGTACGAGGGAGAACATGTGTATTGGAGTCAGAAAGGCCTGGGTTCAAATACCAGCTGTTTCTTCACTTGCTTTGTGGTCTTGAGGAATGTTACTTACCCTCGCTATGCCTCAATTTCCTTCTCTGAGAAAAAAGAGGTAGCAATGCATATGTCATATGTATTTACATGGATTACAAGGGATGGCATGTTTTACATAACACATGTAAAAGTGTTTAATACTATTAGCTATGTAGATGATAGACTTCCATTCAACAGCTTTCACTAGATTTGATGTATGTGAGTTAAAGCCACCTTCTACAATGGCTAGTTATTAGCTTGCCACGTAACAATGGACAAAGAGTATGCAAGCATGTATTCAAGGATAGTATAAATGTATAAAAATAGGGTGCAAAATAGAACCACATAACCCTAAACCAGTGGCTCACAATTATTATTTTATTTTGCAGGGGGACAAGGCCTCCCTCTGTTATCCAGATTGGAGTGCAGTGGCATGATCTTGGCTCACTGCAACCTTCACCTTCCAGGCTTCAGTGATCCTCCCACCTCAGCCTCCTGAGTAGCTGGGACTACAGGCGTGCACCATCACACCTGGCAAATTTTTGTATTTTTTGTAGACACAGGATTTCACCATGTTGGCCAGGCTGGTCTCGAACTCCTGGGCTCAAGCAGATTTCCCACTTCAACCTTCCAAAGTGTTGGGATTACAGGCACAACCACAGTTACTTTTTCTACCTCAGTGTACCAGGGGGATGCAAACCATTCCAATTGACAATAGCTTCATACAAGAGCAATAGAAAAGGAGTGTGTTAATACAATTTGCAAAGCTCCTGGTATTTTTTGCCTTCTTATGATACACATTTCCTTCCAGTCTATATCTCAACTCCTATAGCCCATCCTCAGTCCCAGTTGAGAATCACAGGCTTCACGACAACTAAGGCAAAATACTGAATTTATTCAGTTGATTTGACCAGTTACATTGGACAAAAGTGTTGGGTTTTATTTGCATAATGTAAAACACACTTTACTTAAGACTACTCACATACTTTACAATGTTACAAATACATATATATACACACATATATGAAAGATTTATGAAGGCATTTGATATAATACATACACAGTATGCTATTTTAATATACAAATGCTTAAAAGAAAATTGAGTCATAAGAATTACAAAAGGAGCATCATCAATAATTTACAAAAGTGTTCATTTTTTTTCTCATTCTCATCCTTTGGGATGTACAAAAATTATGTGGTTTACACAGTTGTATCCACATTCAAAACATCATGTTTTGAATGTCTTAAGCATAGCATGTACAGTACAAAATGTTTCCATAGGAACACAAAAGAAACCGTCACTAGTGGCCTGCTGTCAGATGGCTTCTAATTCATCAGTTAGCCATTTTTAAGACACTAGTCCAGCTTATTGCTACGATATTCAAGTTGTTCTATTCACCTAAATTATAATGAATTCAATGTATACCAGAATTTACCAATAAAGGCTCAAAGAGTTATATAATATACACCAATATACACAAAACGACTATTCTGAGTAAAATGAAGATTCCATAATTAAATAAGAACCAAGAATAGTAATTTTAGGCTACTCTGTTATCCTCGTGATGGGTATTTTTAAAATTTTGAGCAAAGTGCACAGTGAATGGAACAGTCAGCAGACACGATCCTTCTGTGAACTCTCAAATTCCTTCCTTAGAATCACATCACCTGAGAAATGAGAACCTTGAGAACTGGTGTGTATCAGATAGCTTCACAAGTCAAACACACAGGAGCCACTTGGAGGCACATTCATGGGTCACGGGAGGTCACACTGCTCCTTCAAAACTGGCACCATTCACTGTACAGGGCCCCTGTGTCAAGGCAGCAGAACCAGCCCCCAAGGAGATCAACGCTGTCTTAATTTAGAGCAAACATGACATGTTTTTTGAAGTGGCATGCCAAAACATGCCACTTCAGCCATATTCAAGTGTTGGTGGTCCCCGAACAAGATTGAAGTAGCCAGCCAGAGCGCCGAGGTCTATGTAGAGAGAGCGTTGTCTCTTGAGCATCTCAGATTCCTCGGTGCTTCCTGTGCATGAAGAATCTGAAAAGGAAAACATTAAAAAGTAAGTTACAAGAAAACCTGTCAAATAATAAATACCTGTTCCTTCTGCAGTAAAATAAATCCTTTGGGGCCTAATAAGACAGTGTCTTAAGTGTGAAAGATGGGTCTTGGAACATTATGGATAAGTTCACATAATAGGACATAGAACAAAAAGTTCAAACAGGAGTCAATGGAGACAAGAAATTAGTTAGAAATCCTGGCATATTTTTCCAACAGCCAGATCGTTCTCTTTAAATACACAAAAGTCAGACAAGCAGCAAAGAAATATAAATAAGTGCGCCAGGCTTGACATCTGGGTTTGGACCTAAATGGATTAAGAATGCCACAGATTTTTAATAAAAATGGAAACCCTTGTCTATGCATATTCAATGCTCCTGGAATGCATACAGACTTTCTTTTTTTTTTTTTTTGAGACGGAGTCTTTGCTCTGTCACCCAGGCTGGAGTGCAGTGGCGTGAACTCGGCTCACTACAAGCTCCGCCTCCTGGGTTTACGCCATTCTCCTGCCTCAGCCTCCCGAGTAGCTGGGACTACAGGTGCCTGCCACCTCGCCCAGCTAGTTTTTTTTGTACTTTTAGTAGAGACAGGGTTTCACCGTGTTAGCCAGGATGGTCTCGATCTCCTGACCTTGTGATCCACCCGTCTCGGCCTCCCAAAGTGCTGGGATTACAGGCGTGAGCCACCGCGCCCGGCCCTCAGACTTTCTTAAGTGGGAAAAATTTACAACTGGCAAGATTTTAAGCCAAGGAAGATGGAAATGCAAGTTGACTTCAAACTCAGTATTTTATCTGTGCAGGGCAGTGCCATGATGTTCCCCTACCAAGGACTGGGGTGGCTTAATATAAATGAGTTAGGTTGGGCACGGTGGCTCATGCCTGTAATCCCAGCTCTTTGGGAGGCTGACGCAGGTGGATTGCCTGAGGTCAGGAGTTAGAGACCAGCTTGGCCAACATGGTAAAACCCTGTCTCCACTAAAAATACAAAAATTAGCCAGACATGGTGGTGGGCACGTGCAATCCCAGCTACTCAGGAGGCTGAGGCATGAGAATCACTTGAACCCAGGAGGCAGAGGTTGCAGTGACCCGAGATCATGCCACTGAACTCCAGTCTGGGCAACTGAGCAAGACTCCATCTCAAAAAACAACAACAACAACAACAACAACAAAAAGGTGAGTTAAGACAAACGTTGCAAAAAAGCAAGTTGTAGAAAAGCAAGTCAGAAGCATTTTCCAGTGACTCTGCTACCTACACTTGCACTGAAAATCTATTATAATTTGGTGCTAAATTAGCCAATTTAAAAAAAAAAAAAAAACCTGCTTCTGTTAATCTTGCTGAAATTTCTCAAGCAAGGTATGGTACTCAAGAAGTTATTTCCTTTTTTTCCAAGTGCTTTCATGAACTACATTAGAGGTTGGATGTGGACAGAAACAGAAGGGAAGCAAGGGTACGGCACACAGCAGGGTGTCCTTACCAGCAATGTTCTCAGGAAGTTCCAGCTCCTTCCTACTCAGCAGCCTCTTGCGCTCAAAGAGGGCAGAGTCCAGACTCTGACAGCGTGGCTGATCCTCTCTGGGCGGGTTCAGGGCCTCATGTTTTAGTAGGTCTGCGGCTCTTGGGCGGTGATTGGGGTTTCTCTCCAGCGCAGCTTCTATCAGCTCTCTCATCCCTGGACTGCAGTCATCTGCAATGTCTTCCAGTGGAGGCGCTTGCTTGTGGATCTATGAACAAACCAGCTCTCTTAGCATCAAAGGTATGGAGATACACCCTCAACAGCAAACGCACGCTAGTAACAGGACCTAGAAAGTAATCCGTTTCCCACCACATGCCCTGCAACAAATGCAGTTCGTGCCCTTGAGCAAGCAAGTTTCCCTTTAATTTATTTTTTCTTTTCCCTTTGACACAGGGTCTCTGCTTTGTTGTCCAGACTGGAGAGCAGTGGCATGAACACAACTCACTGTAGCCTCGAACTCCTGGGCTCAAGTGATCCTTTCACCTCAGCCTCCCACGCAGCTGGGACCACAGGCCATACACTACCACACCTAGCTAATTTTTTTTTATTTTTTGTAGAGATGGGGTCTTGCTTTGCTGCCCAGGCTGGTCTTGAACTTCTGGGCTCAAGAGATCCTTTTGCCTTGGCTTTCTAAGGTGCTGAGATTACAGGCGTGAGCCACCGTTTAATTTCTAAAGGATACCAGGTTAAACCCATCTTCTGGTTTAATGTTGCAAAAGATAAGTGCTAGGTTTGAATGTCAGTGACAGCTTCAAATCAGTGGCCCAAAAGTCACTATGTAGTAACAGGGAAGTGTCTGCTCCTGAATTTATCAACAGTAAACTGGGAATTGCATGTTCCACTACAAGCCACGCTGGTGTGAACATTAATAATAAAAAATGTTTTAAGTGTTCAAAGAACATATACAACTTCGGTGGCTGATACATTTACGCTACTCTGATGCTAGTAGTATTGCATTATTACACATAAAATGGAATAGCATAATTATGCCCAATGCACATTTTAGTAAGCTATGTTTTCTTTACAAGAATGGAGCTTGCTTCTACATGGGAAGAACTTGTAGCTACCTGTCATTTCACCATTCCCTCATTCAGATGGGGGTGGTATAGAAGGCAGAGCAGTCCCCTCCCAGCCTGTGGGATGCAGAACTCAGCCCCCACCCCGCCCCAGGCCTGGTTGAACCCCACTTACTATGTACAGGTAGGAGGGATAGGCTGAGCGAGGGTAGCGCTTCACCCAGGGCGGGGTGCCCGTCTGCATGTGGATGAGCGTGGCCCCCAGGCTGTAGATGTCTGCTTTGGTTGAATGGCCCCTGCATAGGATGACCTCTGGGCTCATGTAAATCTGAAAAAGAAGCGGGAAACATTCAGCTTCATTCCCCTCCTTTGTGTGGGGTTCCATTTCCCTACTCCAGTTTTGGAAATTGACTCATTCGCCTTAAACTAGGAGAATAATGCAGGCATTCCCCAGGAACCATGCAGCTCTTGCTGGAGGTGTCCCTGCAGTCTGATAAAGAACACCTGGCTGGGCGCAGTGGCTCACACCTGTAATCCCAGCCGAGGTGGGCAGATCAGTTGAGGTCAGGAGTTCAAAGCCAGCCTGGTCTCTACTAAAAATACAAAAATTAGCTGGGCATGGTGGTGGGCACCTGTAATCCCATCTACTTGGGAGGCTGAGGCAAGGAGAATTGCTTGAGCTTGGGAGGTGGAGGCTGCTGTGAGCCAAGATCGCACCACTGCACTCCAGCCTGGGAGACAGAGTGAGACTCCGTCTCAAAACAAAACAAAACAAAACAAAACAAAAAAACACCCTTTTCTGGTTGATCTGGCGGCAAAGAGACTAGAACCAGGAATCTATCTGGGACTGCCACTCATCAAAGTTCTGCAGTACACTGATCAGGTGCAGCTAAGTTTTCTACTAGAGCCAATTCCTTTTATATTTAAATGAACTACAAACAGACTTCTTCATCTGTTTGTTGTTACATTGCTAACTCTCTAAATATCTGCAATGGTAAAAGGCGATATAAGTCCATAGGGTATTAACACAAATGTCTTGAAAGGGAAAAACTTAAAAAATAAAGTGTAATGTTGTAAAAGTGATTCTAAAGAGTCATTTTTACAAACTATCTGCTACTTTTACCTACCATGTAGCCCAGTGACTAAATATTAAATGCAACCATATTAACATTGTATAAGTTATTTTGGGTTTCATGAGTCCATGCTGAATAAACGGGGTTGGTTTTATAAATAGTTTCTCTAAGAAGCATTTATTTCTAAACTTAAGAAAGAAACAAAGAGAGGTGGGGCATGGTGGCTCATGTCTATAATCTCAGCACTTTGGGGTTTTTTTTGTTTATTTTTGTTTTTTTTTAGACGGGGTCTCCGTCTGTTACCCAGGCTGGAATGCAATGCAATGGCGCGATCTTGGCTCACTGCAACCTCTGCCTCCCAGGTTCAAGCTATTCTCCTGCCTCGGCCTCCCAACTAGCTGGGATTACAGGCATGTGTCACCACGCCTGGCTAATTTTGTATTTTTAGTAGAGATGGGGTTTCACCATGTTGGCCAGGCTGGTCTCAAACTCCTGACCTTGTGATCCACCTGCCTCGGCCTCCCAAAGTGCAGGGATTACAGGCATGAGCCACCGAATCTCAGCACTTTGGAAGGCCGAGGCAGGAAGATTGCTTGAGCCTAGGAGTTTGAGACCAGTCTGGACAAGATGGAGACCTCCCATCTTTACAAATTAATTAGTTACCTAATTTAATTAAACATTTTTTAAAAAAGGAATACAGCAAACACTGGTGACCAGTCATTTGTATTCATGGCTGGTGCAGACATATAGTAGTTAATATCCTAATTATCAATATTTCGCTTGAAACAGCTTGTACACTGTCTGCCACGTGAGTAACAGAATGGAGGTCAGTGTTCCCGGAATACATTTCAGGGTAAGTAAGTAGAGAACTAGCTTACAAAAACCGAAGAAACTGCCCAGTCTCCCCACCCTAACCCTGCTCAACTCCTTCCTACAAGCCACTTCCGGGCCAGCTTCCTTTTGCTCTCAGCAAACAGGTCAAACTGAGCTCCTGTTCTCAAGCTTTCCCTGCAGCAAAGCCAAAGGATTTTCCAGACGGACTTTGCTACTAAATAGATCACAAAGTTAAAAAATTAATGCACAACATTGTACCTATAGTCAACAATAGTGTATTGTATACTTAAAAATTTGTTGAGAGGGTACAGTTCATGCTAAGTGTTCTTAACACAATCAAATAAAAAAAGAAAAAGAAATGCAATGGGTATTATTAACTGTCCATAGAGGATGCCTACCTTCTCTGCTGTATCCCCTCCTCCCCGCCAATACAGCAAGGATTGGGCCGAGTGCTCACTGCTGGTGTAGGCAACAGGGGTTGTGCAGAGGTGGCTCTGCAGGTTCTACGTGACTGCACGCCTAGGCAGCCTGGGGAGATGGAGCATCTGTAAGCCTGGTGGCCTGGGTGCTGCCCCTCAGGCAGAAACCCTGGCTCAGGGCTCTTGTTCTTCAAGCTCTACCAACTACCAGATAGATCACGGAGCAGCAGAGCATGATATTCAAGCACTCTGGCTGATTAGAAGGCATGAAACAGCCCTGGTGGGGCCAAGACAGGGCTCTCTGAGAGTTCTGCACCCTTGGGGCTGGGCACCGGAGCAAGAGAAAACCTTGATGTCAGTGATCGAACCCTTCACCTCTCAACATGTTTATTAGAAAGGGAAAGAGACCGTATGTGTGCGTATATGTGCGTGTGATGATTATATAGTTAACTTACAAAAGTAAAACCAAGCAGACTTAGAAGGACTTTTCAAAAAGGACCAAGTTCTAAAAGTAATTCTGATTTGTTATTCACATTCACAATGTATTCTTTCTCTGTATCATGTAACTCAAAAACAGTTGGTTCTGTACACACCAGATTAACCCTGTATGTGTATTACATGGTTACAGTAGAATGCTCTGAATACCGATGCTTAGAGAGAGAAATCAAACAGGGGTAAGCAGGATTTGCATTTGGGAGCTATACTGCAGAAATCAGAAATTGTCTATGACTGTGCAGTAGCCACATGATCAAATTCTAACATCAGCCAATCTGCACAGTTGACTGACTAATTTGATCTCCTAGCTCTTTAAGTAGGAAGAGCAAAAGCAAGCTTGTTGAAAGGTTTCATTGGTGACTTCAAAACTTTGTTCATTACCAAACTTCAACTCATGTGTATTAGGCAGATAGTAAATGCAGGCTGATTAGAAGAGGGTTTATATTTATAAACACCGAGGCTCAGTTTTGCAACTCACAAAAAGCAATTTGCATTTGCCAAAAATAACCTGATCCAAATACTACTCAGGAGTAAAATATGTTATTATCTCACATCCATGCATTCTGCTAGACAGCCCCAGAAAGAACACTTCTTTCTCCAATGTTGCAAAATGTTCGACTTCACCACACTGCCAGGAAGAGAAAAGTATTTTCCATCTTTCATACCATAAATAGTTTGTTTCTTAAACTGGTTCCAGGAAAAAGGGTGGTGGAATATTACATATCTGAACTCCTGACTAACGCCAAATATGCTGAAACATTTTCCAAAGAAAACATGTCGTAAGCATTAAGTCTTATGAGATCTCACATTTTGGTAAAGTATTCTTAAGATCTAGGGACTAAGCATTCTTAAAAACAAACAAACAAACAAACTACAGTTTCCCTTCTGAATATTGTTCGGCTCAAACTATCAAGAATCCCTGCTTGAGTATTTTCAATAATAACTTCGGTAATATTTGCAAAAGAAGGATTTCTTCTGTTGCCCCGGAGAGTCTTGGCTTTGAGAGAGTTGAGAAAGCACTTACATACAGAATCTTGTTTTTTTTTTTTTTTTTTTTAGGACAAGGTCTTGTTCTACTGTCCAGGCTATGGGTGCAGTGGCATAATCACAGCTCACTGCAGCCTCATCCTGGGCTCAAGCAATCCTCCCACCTCAGTCTCTTGAGTAGCTGGGACTACAGATATGCACCACCATGCCATTTTTACAAAAAGTAAAGTTTTTGTTTGTTTGTTTACTTTTTGTAGTGATGGGGTCTCATAATGTTGCCCAGGCTGGAAGAATCTTGGTTTGAAAGGAAGATAATTTTTTTGTTGCTGCAATCCAGTTCAGTGCAACACGTATACTAGCTAAACTAGACTAAGGGCTGTCATCTGATTGAACACCAAGACTGACCTGGTAACCTTGACATAGAGGTGCAGTCAAAGACCCTCTCTCTATTTCCTATGGGCACTTCCAGCAAAGAGAAGGGCATGGGGCTGAGTGGCTCAGGCAGTGAAGCTTCCCCCAGTAGTGGTGAGGGGCCAAGGAGGCAATTTTACACCCATTTACCTTCCTGCTTGCACCCAACCTTGTGCCCATCACAATCAACTGTGAACTAAACTGTTGTGCTTTCTTTTCTCTCTTTCTTTCTCTTTCTTTCTCTTTCTTTTTTCTTTCTCTTTCTTTCCTTTCTTCCTTTCCTTCCTTCCTTCCTTCCTTCCCTCCCTTCCTTCCTTCCTTTCCTTCCTTCCTTCCTTTTTCTTCTTTCTTCTCTCCCTTCCTCCCTCCCTCCCTCCCTCCCTCCCTTCCTTCCTTCCTTCCTTCCTTCCTTCCTTCCTTCCTTCCTTCCTTCCTTCCTTCCTTCCTTCCTTCCTTCCNCTTCCTTCCTTCCTTCCTTCCTTCCTTCCTTCCTTCCTTCCTTCCTTCCTTCCTTCCCACTCTCTCTCTCTCCCTCCCTCCCTCCTCCATTTTCCTTCCTTTCTTCCTTCTTTTTTTTTTTCAAAAGAGATGAGGTCTCACTATATTGCCTAGGCTGGTCTCGAACCCCTAGGCTCAAGCAAACCACCCCCACCTCTTTGGCCTTTCAAAGGGTTGGGATTACAGGTGTGGGAACACCATGCCCATCCCTAAACGGTTGCTCTTTTAATAATTCAGATAATTTAAAGTAAGTCCCCCTACCAAAGAGTGAGGATTGCTGGAGTACCACTAAGGCTTGCTCCTCATTGCCTTGTCTCATGCTTCCTTGTTGGTGCCCACAAGAACCTGCCACATAGCAGATGCTCAGCGGACACTTGCTAATTGAATCAACCAGCCAGCATAATGATGTGAATGTTAAATATATTATTTGGAAGCCCTCGAATGAATTTTTCAGAATCTCATTTAGAGTCAGGAAAGAAAGGCTTTTCTGGGTCGTTTTTTGCTTCACAGATGAGTTAAACATGAGTGCTATTTTACATCTTTAAATAAGATACATTTATGCTCACTACTTGAGGTTTATTATAGGATTCCTAGGCTCAAAGAGAGGCCTTCAGAGTCCTCATAAATATTAATGATCATGATAACTGAGACTGTCATTGAGCCAAAACAAAGTGATATTAGTTATATCAGTAATATATTTTAATAATGTATATAGTAGTATATTTTTTTAAAGTTATGTAGCAGTTAGACTTTAGGGTTAGACTTAGAAAGAACTGGGTTCAAGTCCAGAGTCTGTCACTGAGTGACTCTGGACACTTTATTTTAATCTCTGCAAACTTATTTCCTTTATTGTGAAATGAGAATAACAATAGAATCTGCTTACAATAATAGTATTTAGAACAACTGGGTTGTTGTAAGGATTAAATAACATACTGCTTTTTAAGGGCTAAACTTATTATAAAGTTAACTATAATTCTACAATTATTATGAAAGCTGAACTGTGGGCCAGACACGGGGGCTCACACCTATAGTCCCAGCACTTTGGGAGGCGGGAGGATCACTTGAGGCCAACAGTTCAAGACCAGCCTGGCCAACATAGTGAAATCCCCATCTCTACTGAAAAAGCAAAATAAACAAAAAATTAGCTGGATGTGGTGGCACACACCTGTGATCTCAACTGCTCAAGAGGCTAAGAAGCGTGTGAACCCAGGAGGTGGAGATTGCAGTGAGCTGCGATCATGCCACAGAGTAAGACTCTGTCTCAAAACAAAACAAACCAAAACCAAAACCAAAACCACACAACATAAAGCTGAACTGTGGATATGATCTATTTGTGGGGGAGGGGAGGGTTTGAAACAAGGTCTTGTTCTGTCTTCCAGGCTGGAGTGCCCATGGCTCACTGCAGCCTTGAACTCCTAGGCTCAAGCAATCCTCCCACCTCAGCCTCCCAACTAGCTGGGACTACAGGGGTGTACCACCACACTGAACTAATTTTTTTTTTTTGAGATGGAGTTTCACTCTTGTTGCCCAGGCTGGAGTGCAATGGCGCGATCTCGGCTCACCTCAACCTCTGCCTCCCGAGTTCAAATGATTCTCCTTCCTCAGCCTCCCGAGTAGCTGGGATTACAGGTGCCCACCACCATGCCCAGCAAATTTTGTATTTTTAGTAGAGATGGGGTTTCGCCATGTTGGTCAGGCTTGTCTCGAACTCCCGACCTCAGGTGATCAGCCCACCTCAGCCTCCCAAAGTGCTGGGATTATAGGTGTGAGCCACCGTGCCCAGCCTGAACGAATTTTTTTTATAGAGATGGGGTCTTGCTATGATGCCTAAGCTTGTCTCAAAGTCCTGGGCTCAATTAATCCTCCCACCTCAGCCTCCCAAAGCACTGGGATTATAGGCATGAGCCACCACACCGGGCAAATATGATCTATTTTGTCATTACATTGTTTATAAATGTTCTATATATGTTCTATATCTAGAAATGTTCTATATATCAACATGTATATTATATTACAAATACTATTATGTATTATAAATAACATAGCAAAAAATAAATAAAAAATCAAGTGCTAAACTTAGTACTTGACACAGAGCAAGTGCTCATTAAACGTGTTCCAAGGATAATAATGATTTAATGCAATGGATTTCTTTCCCTTCTTTGTCCTTCATTCCCACGATAATTATAGAACAATTTTTCCTTTTTTATTCTTAATAAAATAGTAACCCTTTTCATGTGAATATAATTACCTCTGTTCCCCGGAGGTCCTTAGGAAAATAGACATCTTCGGTCATTTGAACACTTAGGCCAAAATCCACCAAAACAGCTTTTGTGGACATGAAAACAATGTTGCTAGCTAAAATGAGAGGAAATTTTTTAAGACAAAATTTTTTACATATTCATAAGTCAAATGCAAACATTATCTGAAACAATAATGAATCTCAAATCAGAAAAGACTGAAATGCTTCCTCTAGTGAGATGGGTGTATTGTATTCAAAAGGGGAGAATGCAGCTCAGATTTTAGGTGAAAATCACTTCGGATCCATCAGGAATTCAGCCAATGTGGGTATGAATGATTGTAGCCATTAATAATGGTCAAGAACTTGAGTTTCAAACTCTAAGACATAAGCATATTGTTGTCAAGCCACTTTTCTAAAGCAGAAAAGTAAAATACCCATTTTTTTTTCCTCCAGTAAAAGTTATGCCACTCTAATTGAGTACTGGCTATTAAAGGTTTACCTATTTCTTCATCATATCAGACTCCTAGAAAACAGTTATCAAAGTTGTGTTTAATGGATTATTATTACATTGGTATACAAAATGAAAGAGGTATTTGTTTCTCAAAAATATTTGTCTCTGTGTTTGTATGTTTTTAAGTAAATCGCATTTTTTTTGGTGGGGAGGGGACGGAGTTTTGCTGTTGTCACCCAGGCTGGAATGCAATGGTGCCATGTCAGCTCATTGCAACCTCCGCCTCCCAGATTCAAATGATTCTCCTGCCTCAGCCTCCCAAGTAGCTGGGATTACCAGCACCCAACACCACGCCCAGCTAATTTTTTTTTTGTTTGTATTTTTAGTAGAGACAGGGTTTCACCACATTGGCCAGGCTGGTCTCCAGTTTCTGACCTCAGGTGATCCACGTGCCACAGCATCCCAAAGTGCTGAGATTACAGGCGTGAGCCATCACGCCCAGCCTAAACTGCAATTTTAAAAGCCTTTTTAACAGAGCAGTACCTAATAGGTATGTAGCTATAACTTTTCAACAACTGTTCAAAGTAATCTTTCCGTATGACTTGGAAAGCTCTAGTAACCCTGCATGATTCTAAGACATGTCTCTGGAGAAGGAAGATGGACGGTGCTCTGAGGGAGCTTTCCACCCTTCATGGAGGGTCTTCAGATTACAGGAAGGAGCTTGTTTGTCTCCTGAATAACTAGTCTCTTTGAGCCAAAAAGGTATATGTCCAAAGATACTTACGTTTAATATCATGATGGATTACTTTCTTTGAGTGTAGAAAATCAAGTCCCTTGAGAACATGCTTTGTCACCCAAATAATTTCAAATTCTCTCATTGGTCCACAGCTCTCCAGTTTCTCCAGAACAGACCCTCCCTCGCCTGCTTCCATAAAGAGATGGACAGTTTCACCCCACAGGACTGCGCCATACAGCTCTGCGATGTTCTCGTGCCGGAAGCAAGCCTGGATCTCCACATCAGATGGCTTAAATTGATCTACTGGGATCTAGAACACAAAAATACGAGCGAGATTCTAAACAACCCCAAAGTCATCTTAAAAATATATAATATAGGTCAATGCAAAAACCAAAAGGCAAACAAATGCCCTCAAGAATACTCTGCCCTGTGTGAAAATGGACTGCCCGGTTACAATACTGTTCGCCTCAGATCTGCCTTTAACTATGCTAGTCCGCTTTCAGTATAAAATTCAGAACAAGAAAATAGAAAACAAAATAATGAGTTATTATTTTCACTTAGAAGTCAGAAATCCATCCAATGTTTTCAAATTATGAATGAATCAAAAAAGAGATAATTTCCCACCTATTAGACAACAGTATCTATGGTACCTAGATTTTAGGTTGTATTTTCAATATTTCAGTTTGTTGTGAGATAGTATGAAGTGTTTGTTGCCACAGTTCATACTCTATTATAGCAACGTATTTAAAATAAGCACTGAAGCTGGGCACGGTGGCTCATGCCTGTAATCCCAACACTTTGGGAGGCCAACGTGGGCAGATCACTTGAGGCCAGGAGTGCAAGACCAGCCTGGCCAACATGTTGAAACCCCGTTTCTACAAAAAATACAAAAATTAGCCAGGCATTGGTTGTGTACGCCTGTAATCCCAGCTACTCTCTTATTACAATAAGAGAGACCAAGACATAATATTTGGCAATTATTTATTTTATTTTTTGTTAAATCAAAAGTGAGTGTATTTTTTTGTTGTACTTTTTGAAAAATTAATTAAAGCAAAACAGACATACAAAAAAGTGTAAAAATGATGGGTCCAACTTAATGAATTATCAGCTGAATGTACAAATGTAACCCCCATCTAAATCAAAACGAAAAATCACATCAGGCCAGGTGCGGCAGCTCATGCCTGTAATTCCAGCACTGTGGGAGGCCAAGGCAGGTGGATGGCTTGAGGTCAGGAGTTCGAGACAAGCCTGGCCAATATGGCAAAACCCCGTCTCTACTAAAATACGAAAATTAGGTGGGCATGGCGGTGGGTGCCTGTAATCCCAGTTACTTGGGAGGCTGATGCAGGAGAATCGTTTGAACCCAGGAGGTGGAGTTTGCAGTGAGCCAAGACCCCGACACTGCACTCCAGCCTGGACAACAGAGCAAGACTCTGTCTCAAAAAAAAAAAAAAGAAGGGATAGGGTCTTTTCAATCATTGATATATTTAAATTCAGCCTTTTAAATCTGCCTTCCTGAGAAGGCTACCTCCTTCCCAGTTTCTGCCTCTGCCTGGCCCCCTCCGCAGCTGAATGAAAGGAGAAGCACATAGAATTGCTCCTACTTCACAGGACGGCTCTTCTCTACCTCTCTCCAAGAGTGATGATGTTATTTATCCAAATCAGTGCTTTAAAAACCAGCACTTTCCTTGTAATCATCTAGATTAAAATCAACTATGCTCCTAAACAGAGATTTTGGGGCTGAATGGCCCCAGGTAGCCAACGAATTCAGAAAAACAAATGCTTTGAGGCAGTGCACCCTTAGATAAGATCCAATCAAAGGATAAAAATCTTTGGTTAATGCAAATGGACAAACAAACAAAAGCCAGAATGCCAAACACACAGTGTGGGTTATCTAGTTACATAACACATACCAGTTTACACGCCATTCTTTTCTTCGTCTTTATATCTTGTGCCAAGTATACCTTTCCAAAGGCTCCCCGAGGAATAAAATCAGAACCAATATTTCTGTAAGTCAGCTTCCAAGGGATCAGGAGAACATCAGAGTCTATTTGGTAACGTCCATTTTGAGGAGTGATGACCTACAGCAAAATAAAAATGTGAGAGGGTGAGGACTTCAGTCAAGTTGACTTTTTCTAAGTTTCCATTAGGAAACTGGTTATTTTAGCAGCATTCTGATACACAGTTACGAAATTAATGTCACCGTGCTTAATCCTACCAACTGTACAGACCTATATTTAGAGCTTGAGGAAGTCAGAGAGAGCATGTAACAGACACAGGTGCCTGGTCAGACCTGGTCATATTTCCACCTACTCATGAGTAATTAATTGCCAAATAGAACTTTAAAAATTATTTATCTAAAAAAGCATGACTATGGCAACCAAAAGGTTGAAAATAAAGATTGCGTAAATATAAACCGTGCCTGCAGGTTGACTTGTTTCTATTAAAATGTGCGAACCTGTTAGTCCACATAGCTATTACTCACACATGATGCATACAGAGAAAGAGCATCAAAATTAACTGATGATCATGGAAGATTTTGGAAAACCACAGCGTATGCCAGAGCTATGAGTTGACAATGCTATGTAAATTAAGTGAGGGCTGAATTACTTCTCATCTACTTACTCACTTAATATCTATTGCATGCATTGTATCTATTGTGTGCAAAATTTGCTAGGCACTGTGTTTGGCGCTGCGGAGGCAGCCATGAACAAGAGGTGGCTGATCCTTGACCTCCCAGGGTTCACAAGCAAGCTGACTCTTAGAAGTTTTAAAACTAGTTGATTCAAACATTGAGAGACAGCTGGGAGCAGTGGATAACGCCTGTAATACTAGCACACTGGGAGGCTGAGGCAGGAGGTTATCTTGAGGCCAGGAGTTCAAGAGCAGCCTAGGCAACATAGTGAGACCTCATTTCTACAGAAAGAAATAAAAACACAATATAAATTTTAAAATAATAAAACAAAAATTAAGAGGTCTACTCTAATAGCAATGTGGGTTCAAAGGCACATGCATTTGTCAAAACTCGTAAAATTGGACATTTAACATCTGTGTATTTGGCTATATATAAAATATATTTCAATTTTTAAAGAGGAAAAAATTAGAAGAGAAAATAATTATAATCAAAATTAAAACAAAATAATATGGTAGTTCATGGGAAATGCGATCTGGAATACCTGTCTGTAACATGTCCAAAGTGTTCTTTCAAGGGATAAATCGCCTCAGTACCAGTTTCTCCTCAATGTAATCAGTAATATTACAGCTTCTGATTCGGAATTCGGGAATTATGAAACTTTTTTTTTTTTTTTTTTTTTTTGAGATGCAGTCTTGCTCTGTTGGCTAGGCTGGAGTGCAATGGAATGATCTTGGCTCACTGCAACCTCTGCCTCCCAGGTTCAAGGGATTCTCTCATCTCAGCCTCCTGAGTAGCTGGGATTACAGGTGTGCACCACCACGCTCGGCTAAATTTTGTATTTTTAGTAGAGACGGGGTTTCACCATATTGGCCAGGCTGGTCTCGAACTCCTGACTTTAAGTGATCCACCTGCCTCGGCCTCCCAAAGTTCTGGGATTACAGGTGTGAGCCATGGCGCCTGGCTCAGGAATTGTGAAACTATTAAAGGACCTTAACCTATTTCAAGTAACAGAAGAAGCTGAACAACTAGGTGTGGTGGCTCAAGCCTATAATCCCAGCACTTTGGGAGGCTAAGGTGGGAAGACTGCTTGAGGCCAGGAGTTCAAGACCAGCCTGGGTGACACACTGAGATCCCATTTCTATTTTGTTTAAAATTTAAAAGCAGCAGCAGCAACAGCTGAAGGGAATGTGACAAATCCCCAAATCTACCACATGGGAAGAGAATGAACTCCTGATTCTTTTAAAAGAATTGTTTTTGTTTAAAATTCAAAAGCAGCAGCAGCAGCAGCTGAAGGGAATGTGACAAATCCCCAAATCTACGACACGGGAAGAGAATGAACTCCTGATTCATCTGCAGATGCGTGGGACTTCTCACTTGGGACACGGCTACAGAAATAGTTCTAGTAACTGTAAGGGCCATTCAGTCAGCTCCACCACTGCTAAGTTTAGCTACACATCCCACAAACAGATGTGTTCACTATTAGTCAGGGAATAAAGCAGAGACTAACTCTAATGCTTAGAAATATGAAGTCATTAAATTTAGAAACTATTTACTGAGCGTTTCTGCTGTGTGAGACCCTGTGCAGGGCCCTAGGGCTAACATGAATAAGTGCAGATGGCGGTCTTGCCTTGTTTGAAAGATGACTTCCTTTCAAGAAGTATGTCGCCTCTGGTTGCTGAGGCCTCTTTTGCAGCATGCTGAGAACATGATGGATTTAGTCCCTTTTGACATTTAGACACTCAAGAGCACTTGCTGATTTTCCCTTTCTTGTCATTAAATATTTATAGGCCTGATTTCAATGCACCCTCCAGTGAACCATCTCTATGTTTAACTCACTTTCGTGAAAGTTTTATCAACCTAAATTTGTTGTAACCCAATTTGGGTTTTTTTTGTTTGTTTTTGTTTTGAGACAGAGTCTCGCCCTGTCACCCAGGCTTGAGTGCAGTGGCTGGAGTGAGTTCTCCTAGGCTGGCCCTGAATTTCTAGTGTAATGTGTAAGTCCTGACCAGTTTGTAGTTCTGCAAATGCCTGGTTCTTCCCCTAGCCCCGGGTCCCCTGTATTTAACTTTCTTTTTTTGTTTTGTTTTGTAACGGAGTTTCGCTCTTGTTGCCCAGGCTGGAGCACAATGGCATGATCTCAGCTCATCACAACCTCCGCCTCCTGGGTTCAAGTGATGCTCCTGTCTCAGCCTCCCAAGGTGCTGGAATTACAGGCATGTGCCACCACACCCAGCTAATTTTGTATTTTTGGTAGAGACGGGGTTTCTCCATGTTGATCAGGCTGGTCTTGAACCCTATATTTAAATTTTAGATAGGTGTTTTTCTTCTTTCTAGGGGGCCTTATAATTTTTTTTTTTAAGACAGGGTCTTGCTCTGTCACCTAGGCTGGAGTGCAGTGGCCCCATCACAGCTCACTGAAGCTTCAACCTCCCAGGCTCAAGCGATCCTCCCACCTCGGCCTCCCAAGTAGCTGGGACTACAGGTGTGTGCCACCTCACCTGGCTGACTTTATTTTTTGTGGAGATGGAGGTTTCACTATGTTGCCCAGGCTGGTCTCAAACTCTTGGGCTCAAGTGGCCTCAGTCTCCCAAAGTGCTGGGATTACAGGCACGAGCCACCACACCCAGTCCTATTAAACCATCTTAGGGAACTCTATGCTGCTTATCTCTGCCAATTCTTCAACTTACCAAAATCATCTCTAAGGGCAGGCATTATAAGCACACTTTCTGTTTCCTCATCCAGATCACCGTCATTTATACTAAACAACACCAGGCCAACAAGCAGCATATTGAGAAAAATTTTTAAGTATTGTAGCAAGAATAAATTCCACAAGTGACCTGTGTAATATGCTACTATGAAACAGACATGGTATTGATCTCTAGTCATGCAGGCATATTATCTAGCACAAAGGCTGAGCAAGCTCTGTCCTACTCTGCTGATCACAACGAATGGATCCTCACATTCAAAATATGGCCCCAAGATAGACACCAATACCAGCTTGAGTTCACAGCGTCCTGCCCAGATGATGAGAAAAGTTAACAGTACAATTCATGAGAAGTCATGGACACAGTTGGAAATGCATGTGAAAGAAGAGAGAAGATCTGGGGAACATGCAATTTGAAAAATTTTGGAAGGACTGTCATAAGGAAGGGGTGTAACAATTGTATATAACAGCAACTCCCACAAGGCCTTGTGTCCATTTAACACTCACTATGTGTAACTAGGTCATGTGTATTCATTAATTGCTCCAAATATCAACCCTATGGAGTGTCATGATGTTATCCATTTTATAGATGAGTAAACTGAGGAAAGGACGGGTGAAATGACCATCCCAGGGTCACACAGCTAATCCGTTTCAGAGCTGAACTACATAACACAGGTACTTTAATTCAGGGCCCATCATCTTCAAAACTGCTCATCATATGTACTTTTTTTAATGGCCAACAAGTAGGGCTTGCACTAAATGGTCAGAGATGAATTTTGGTTCTATATAAGCAAGAGAACTTTCTTACAGTCAGGACTGGACAAATAGGAAACTGTGTCCCAGTGTGTAATAAGCTCCTTGTCACAGTAGATTTTCAAAAATAGACCAAAATGTTCTACCAATTATTGGAGATGAAGAATAGGGTTCTTTGAGTACTAGACAGAGGGCTGGACTTAAGTATCTTAAACGCTTTTTCAACTCTGAGAAGCCATAACTCCATGACTAAGCCCTAAGGAACATCTTCAGCATTTCACACTTATAAAGTTGTAAAAAAGTGAAGGAATGGGGTCCTTCAGTCCCCATAAAACCACCACAAAGTTGAGTGTTTGGAACCCATTTTAGATTATTTGTTCCCAGACCAGGTTATGAATCAGCGTAGATTCTAAATAACATGCAGCACTCTTACCCAAAGCAATTCCCAGGTTAGTCTCCCAAAGCTTCTTCCCCAGGTCTTGCTGGATGTTGGTGGGATCTTTAACAAATATTATTTTTAGTAAAATCACACACACACACAATCACTGAACATGACTGTGCTTCAGGATACTTTTGTGATTCCTGGTTCTGCACCCTGTCTAAATAACTCTATGGTGTTGTGGTTGTTGGCTGCCTGAACACATCAGGTCTCTATGTCTCTGGGTCTCTGCACATGCTGTTGGAACCCTCTCCACTTCATCCCACTGACTCCAACTCAACACTTCAGACCTTGGCTTAGGCATCAATCCTTCTTGGAAGGCTGTGCTGACATTCTCCTTCCTTCTACCACACTCATGGCTATGTAAGGTATCCTGCCTGTGCACTGCCAGAGGAAACAGGGTGCAGGTATGCTGGGAAGCAGCACATTCTACTATAATTGCCTATTTAACTGCATCCTGCATGTACCAGGCAGCAAGCTCCCAGAGGCACAGACTGTTCCATACTATCTCTAGCACCTGACGCACTGTAGATGTCCAAGCTATGTCTAGCAAATGAATAGGTAAATACTTGAATGAAAGTTTCCCCATCCCTATGTAGATACACCGTATAGATGGATTTTACCTAGGAACCAATCGTGTAATAGATAATCAGCTGCTATTTTCCTAAAGCTGAGAGTTAGAGAGCAGCAAATGAAGCCCAATGAGTAAAGTTTTGATAGGGTAGTGGGTGGAAGATGATGGGAACAGAAAGATCTTGAACATTGGGTGGTTCCAATGTTCCATGTGAGGATGAAAGGGAGCCGAAAGCAAGCCTTGCCTCCTTCACTACTGTCTTGAAGTGACTATGTTCAGAGATGACAGTCCCAATCCCTAGGCTATCATTTATGAATCATGGAGCTCTGATGGGTTACCTAGCAGGCACAGCAATGTAGTCCATCTTTAATGTGAGTAGCAGGAAAGTCAACTGCAGTACCCCAGAGCCATCAACCACTGGGTCGATTTGCCTAGTGAGGCCATGTCTACGATCCAGTGGATTTTAAGGTCCTCCTCTTATTCTATTCTGTTTTTCAGTCTTCTTGTTTTATATGTTATATTCTTGATCATTTTTAAAATAAAAATCTTTTTCAAGTTTTTCAAGATCCCTGCCTTTACTTATGCATTTGTTTACTCTTAAAATTTTTCCTGGCCAGGCGCAGTGGCTCACGCCTATAATCCCTGCACTTTGAGAGGCCAAGGCGGGTGGATCACCTCAGGTCAGGAGTTTGAAACCAGCCTGGCCAACATGGTGAAACCCCGTCTCTACTAAAAACACAAAAATTAGCCGGGCGTGGTGGCAGGCGCCGGTAATCCCAGCTACTCAGGAGGCAGAGGCAGAAGAATCACGTGAACTCATGAGGCGGAGGTTGCAGTGAGCCAAGATTGCGCCACTGCACTCCAGCCTGGGTGACAGAGCGAGACTCTGTGTCAAAAAAAAAAAAAAAAAAGAATTCTCCTTAATTATGTACTTGTTCATTTAAAGAGTACAGGACCCATGGCAGGTAATGACAACATTTTACTCAAACCCTTTGCTGATACAATTTTACCCTCCTCTTAATGTCTTAGTCTCTCTCCTTTTTAGGATTAACTTTTCTGGCCCCACTCCTAAAAGACTTCAGAAGGCTATTTTTTTGTATTTCTTCTAATTTTCCTGAATTTCTTTCTGTACATTCCCAGATAGGCCAGGGGAATAGGCAAACATACCTAAGTCTTTGCATGTTTACAAGCAAGAATAATTTGGTTTTTTCTGCATATTTTCATTTAAAATACTCATTTTTATAGAAGGAGCAGGATTTAAAAAAATTAATTCCCACTTTAACAAATAAATACATTAAAAATGAGAGAAATACACAAACAATTATATTTCTCGGTATAGACATATATATAACTTTGAACCCGAGTTCTCCAACTATCCTTTAGTTGGGAAAATCAGATATGGCTTCTAGTTCAAATGATTACTTCTCATTTATAAAAGGAAGAAATATTCTGAAGGTAAAGTACTTAGTTGACTATTAAATAGAGCTTGATAGATCCAGACCAAAGCAGTCACACAACAGTGCAAAATATGATCTTGCTCCATGGTGAGCTATGGTTGAATATGACTGGCTTCTGAAAAAACAATTCACTACATACCTGACCTAAATTACTGTGTTGTTTCTAATTAAATGAATGTAGTATGCAAAAAAAACAAAATAATTAAGTACTTTGTCTGGACTCCATACTCACTCAGCACTGACTTTCCCCCTACATTAGCCATTTTACCATTTAGATACACCAAAAGAAAGGGCGTCACTTTCATCCATAAGCATGTTTTGTAAGCTACCACCTACTCCTTTGCAAATTATTCTTTTTAAAAATATTAGGTTACCTTTAGCCAGCACCTACGTTCACCTCTGCCATACTAAAAGCCTGACAGAATCCCAGGCACACCTAAACACATCACCTGATCTACTATTAGGGCAACAAAATGTTGCCACAGTATTTTGCATGATTTGCATACTTGCGATGATTAAGCAAATATATCATTTGCCATTCATACTTTGCCAATTAAAGAGAGTGAATCTGTGGATAGCTATTTACTGCCTACATACGACATTTTTGCAGAAATGAATTAATAACATTTCAGGATGTGACAAGAAAAGAACAAATAATTCAACCTTCAAGAAGATGAATTAATGACAAAGTGTTTATTCTCCTCTCAGACAAAGAAGTCTCATTAAGCCTTTCTTTTCTGCATAACTGATGAATAAACTTTTTAGTGAATTGTTAAATTAAAACACATTCTTCTTTGTTGTTGTTGTTGTTGTTGAGACAGAGTCTCACTTAGTCGCCCAGGCTGGAGTGCAGTGGTGCAGTCTCAGCTCACCACAGCCTCCACCTCCCAGGTTCAAGGGATTCTCGTGCCTCAGCCTCTCAGGTACCTGGAATTACAGGCGCCTGCCACCACGCCAGGCTAATTTTGTATTTTTAGTAGAGACGGGGTTTCACCATGTTGGCCAGACTGGTCTCTAACTCCTGACCTCAAGTGATCCACCCACCTCGGCCTCTCAAAGTGTGGGGATTACAGGCGTGAGCCACTGTGCCCAGCCAAAATACATCCTTCTTAATGACCTATTTGTAGAAAAATACTACTAAAATATGATCAAGAGTCTTTAAATAGAACTTTTAATGAAGACTTTTTTTTTGCATCTTTGACATGGAGGTACTTCTTACTGATGATCACATTTTTTAAAATCATACCTGGCAGCCCATCTAAACCAAATTCAAACACCACTCTGCATTAAATGAAGCTGCAGTAGGAAAGCTGAGCACACAGCACCCAACTGATTGGAAAGAAACATACCATGTTTAATAAAATTCCAGATTCTTGTGGTCGCTGTCCATAAAAATGCTTTGCAGTGTTGGATATATGGTTTGCAAAAGCCAGCAAATCCTCCACGGTTCCATATCTGACTGATGACAACCATGGTACCTCTTGGCCACTAAGCAGCAGAGACTTAGAACGCTCATCGTTTTGATTGCTGTCTTGACACATGGTCATTAGACTGGGTTCATAAACTGCTGGCTCTTCACTTGCATAAAGATTTTCCATAATGTCTATTACATCGGACACATTTAAATGTTTAATTAATAAATCAATCTCTTCTTTATTGTCACTTCCAGTGCTCATGTACTCCATTACTGTTGCGCTTTCCGGAGAGTCTAGGAAAGAAAACACAAATCCTTAGTTTACGATATTTGTATTTGCATTCAAGACCAATGGGAAACTAACATACAAGGATTGGCAACAGGATTTTATATGCTTTTGTTCAGAAAACGAGGGTTTTGTGTCAACTGTGTGTGTGAATTCAAGTTGACAGTGCAGAAAGGGACCTAAGATAACCTTTAGTCCAGCTCACTTTGCAGAGGGGAAACCTGAGACCCAGAGAGCTTACTGTTACTCACGGAGTCAGTGGTATCCGCTACAGCCACTGAAGACAAACTTTCACTACGCATACACACCAATCAAGAGCAGCTCAGGAATCTTTGAAGACCTCAGGCTTCCGGCTCTTTAGGGCTTCCAACTTCACACAACCCAGCGATTCCCCCAAAGTGGCACCCTCCCTGCAAAAATCGCTATGGCTTTTTTATGCCTCCGGTGACTTGAAAGAAAAATAACCTTTTCACGAAATGCAGGAGCTAACTTGGCAAATAAAACTCCGGCCCTGAAAGCCAGAAGCTGGAAAAATGGATTTCAATCTAAACAAATTTGATGGCAATAGGTCAAGTTTCAGGAATGATTCTTATGCAAATGAGTTAAACAGCTAATTGGAAGGGTGACAGGGAACCTTGTTCTCCCAGCGATGAGTATGAGAAAGATGACGATGCATTTAACCTATGATTCAGCTGTCCTCCCTTAGGACCAGAATTCTTTAATAGTGCAAAGCAAACATCTTGAGGGTCCCAGAAGATTAATATCTAGATAAACAGCCCTCTAGAAGCTGTGAATAGTAGAAAGAAGCCAGGAAAGTCAAATATATCGTAAGCAAGGCCAAGTGACTATATGAACCAAAATTGCATTTCAGCTCTTATATACAAATCAGCTGCCACACTTGGAGATCTGTAGATGAGAAAAAGAAAGTAAAGCAAGAGTGAAAACTGATGTTGTTACTCAGGATTTTAGAACATCTCTGTTCTGAAGGAGAAAAGACAAAAGCTCTAAGAGATCTAAGAGAATTTCAAGGCACATTGGTCTACTTAAATCATCGTTTGCACTCCCAAAAGCACAGCCTCTTTCTGAAAGGTATTTCAAGTTCCGAAAAGCAGAAGCCTTTAACACACAGGACACTCAGGGCTAAAGCCACGCATCTCTGATCAACCTGGAGCTTCATTTCAAAGCTCCAGGAAATGCTCCACTGCAGAGCCACCTGCATGCATGACCCAGCCATCTGCCTCTCAGTGAATTTCATTTGACAAAAGAACCATGCAATTTAGTGTCATCATTCACTTACTTGATGGTCATTTTCTGACGTATGAATTGTGTCTGAGGAAAGTGGTCTAGCATCCTGCAATCCAACATTCCTCTGGTCTCAGACTGCTTGGAGTCAAATCACATCACCTCCCCACCACACTCCCATTTACTGCTTGCATGACGTTAAGCAAGTAACTTAACCTCTCTCAACCTCAATTTTCCCCATCTGTAAAATGGAAGTAATAACAGCACCTACCTCATGAAGTGGTCGTGAGGATTAAAAGAGTTCAAGCTCATAAAGTGCTCAGTGCAGTGTCAGGGGCATGGTAAATAAGCTGTGTCATTTTTAGCTGCTTTATATGCATGAGAGAGAAAAGTACTGAGTCAGACTCCTGGCTTTGCAGATACTGCATTAGCTTCCTTTCTTATCTGCAAATGAGATGTGGCTACCTATTCCCCTGGCTTCTTCGCAGTAAGAAGATTGTATCTAAAACAAGACATAAAGAGAGAGAGAAAAAAAGGCAGAAACCCATGAAATGCTTTGATGGCTGTTATCAACACAGTGAAATCTAGAGTGAGGGGGCAGCTTCCCCTCCCGAGATCTTGTACATCTTTGAGGGAGATTGTGATTCAGGTTCTTGGAGTCTACTGAGTTAGGAAAGGAACTTCTTAGATTAATGGAGGAACATTTGACATCGGTTTTACTGAGCCATCTAGTTGCAGTTTCTGCTTGTCGAATTTACTGGAAACACAGAAGTTAAAACAAAAACAGCCTAATTTGGGGCCTCAGGGGTTGAAAGGATCCAAGTCTCCTGGACTTGTTTATCAAATGGATGACTTGACAGAAAAAAAAAAAAGTTCTCAGTACTAACACGACTCAAGAAAGAAAGAGGAAAAATGTCCACACAGTTCAAATTCACTCTGCTGATCCGGGAAGACAAATTTTACAGGTTTTAAAAAAAAATTAGTAGTAGTATTCTTTTTATTCTTTTATTTTGTTAATTGGGGGGTTTTCCTGTGAGGACTGGAGATTCTAAAAGACAAATCCTAAAAGAGCGGTAATACAAGGTTTTGGTTTTTAAATCCTGCAGAAAGTCTCAAGCATTTATATGTAAAACCCAAGAGCTTAAACACACACAACCACACCCCTAAACTGTGAGTTGCCTGGAAAGGGGAGAGGGAGGGAAGCAGGACCCAGGAGGTGGAGGAGGGTCTGACACTGAGACTTTTCTCAGTGCCTGCATTAATTCCTTAGCAACACAGGGCCCCTGTCACACAAATCTATGCTCCCCAGAAACCCTGCTGACCAGTTCGCCTGCTAACTGCTCCTGCAAAAAGCCTCAGCACTTTCCAGCCTTAAAGAAGCACACAATAAGCTAATGGTTTCTGAGTTATTCATGATCTGTAGCCACCTAGAAAGTTCAGATTGTGAAGGTATTCTAGTTTGGCAATAAAGACGTTTAGTATAAGATGATTTTTCCCTTGACACAATTTACAATAAAAGTCCTCATAAAATTCCTGCTTCCTAACCAAACAGAAAATTATGCCAGCTTTTGGAATTGGAGAGATGTGCAAATACAGTCAAAACTAGTTACACTGAATTATTTCAGAAATCAGCAATAAAATCACGAGGAAATTCTGTTCCTAAACATTAACATAATACTCTTGGCTGCCTCCACATACATAAACAAAATGTGAGTGTTTCCTGGCAAGTGTGAATGAAAATGGCCAACGTACCAGCATATGCTTCTGCCTCACAAAGAATGACTATTCCTTGTGTTATTTCCCATTTAAAATTATTTTTTTTAGGCCGGGAGCAGTGGCTCATGCTGGTAATCTCAGCACTTTGGGAGGCCAAGAAGGGTGGATCACTTGAGGTCAGGAGTTCAAGACCAGCCTGGCCAGCATGGTGAAACCCTGTCTCCACAAAAATAAGCCGGGTATGGCGGCGGGCGCCTGTAATCCCAGCTACTCAGGAGGCAGAGGCAAGAGAATCGCTTGAAGGTGGAGGTGGAGGTTGCAGTGCGCCGAGATCGCGCCACTGCAATCCAGCCTGGGCGACAAGAGTGAAACTCCGTCTCAAAAATAAAAAAAATTATATATATATATTTATACTAATATAGATAGATAGATAGATAGATCCTGCCAAAATAGTATATTCTCCCTCAGGGCACATCTCTGATTATGTTTTTGTTCTCAAAAAGCCCCGGAATTATGCGTTTCAGGGGTATAGAAGGAAGGACCGCCACTTTGCTTCAAAACCTCTAGATGCCTCCACGTTCCCATTTTCTTTACACGACAAAGTCCTCATGGGCCATCTGCCAGACGACCTGCACACAAACCTCAATCCTTCGGAGAGAGCTGGGGGCGTCAGCTGCAAGTGGATTACACGTTCCTTGGCACACACGACTCAGCCTACAAGTATGTAAAGCAACTGCAAGAGCCTTTCTGTCCCCGTTTTTATCAAGAGCAGCATTTTATCTTGTCTTCCCCAAAGTGAAATAGACAAGCATCGCAACGTTTCACTCTTAAAGGCAGCGGGTGTCTTCCCCTGTTAACTATGGGGACTATCCCTGGGCGTCCTTCTCCGCCTAGAGCTAGAAAAATTTCAGTCAGTCCTGATCATGCATTATCGCTCGAAAACAACTTCCGTGAAAATAACTTTTTTTTTTTTTCTCCTAGTATTCTTTCTTAGACCAAAAGCCCAGCCTTCGTGTTCTGCTATGACTCCTTTAGTCACGGGATACAGTCCAGGTTACAAACTTGAATTTAGTTCCAGCCATTCACAAGCCTCTGGGCTCCGCCAGCCCACACTCCCACTCCCTTCCTCCTGGTTCTCTAAGTCAAAGGAGCCTAAAAAGCTTGTAAATTATCAAAGCACCCAGCATTTGGGAGGGTCGGGTCCTCCAACCTCCGAGCTGCACTCACCGGGTCTGGGGCAGGGACAGCGCGGCCGTCCAGGCGGTGTCGGCGGCGGGAGGCGCAGTGACAGCGGGTCCCCGCTTCCCCGCGCACTGCCCAGACCAGCACTGCCCGGGCCCTGCGGATCCGGGAAGGAGGAGGAAGGGGGAGGAGTCGCGAGTCTGCACCCCGTGAGACCCTTGCGCAAGGTGCTTTCCAGCTGTGCCTGGTGCAGCCGGCGACCCGCGAGCGCAGCTGTGGGCACGCCCCCACCTCTTCCCACGCCAGAGTTTTCCCCTCTGCTGGGGTCACCCTCCATTTCTGCATGGGAATCCCCGGGGCACCCAGGCGGGACGCGACCCGAAAGACACGCCGGAGACCCCCAACCCTGGGTTACCTGCGGCTTTGGCGCTCCCACGCCGGCCAAGCGCTCCAGCCGCGGACCCCCGAAGGTTCGGTGCGATGCTGGCTGCAGGCCCGTGCGAGCCGGGCACGCCGGGCCACCGGGATCCGGCGGCAGCAGCGGCAGAAGCAGGAGCCAGGGCGCCGGACCCCAGAGCGTGGCGAGTAGTCCAGAGCCGAGCGGACGAGTGAGCCCCGCGTCGCCCGCACGTCCAGACCGCCGTGCTCTGCTCCTGACTCACGGCGTCTGAGCCGGCCCAGGGGCGGCGCAGCGGACGCCAGCCACCGCCTCCCCGACTTTTCCATTTCCCCTTTCTCTCCGTAAACAGAAAGAGACTGCCTAGCTGCAGGGGAAGCCAGAGCCCCCGCGCTGGGAAATTCCGCGTCCGCCCCCCCTCCCCGCGCTCCCCGCCGCCCCTCGTTTACCCTCTGGGCGCCCGGGCGGAGCTGGAGGCGGGACTAGGGAGGAGCAGAGCGGCACGCGGGGAGGGGCGCAGGACGTGAGCTGCGGCTCGAGTCGAGAGCCTGGGATGTGGACGAGTTTTCCCCCGGGCCTGGTGACCCAAGGCGTCCTGGTGGCGGAGTTGCAAGAGGCAGTTGTGCCCTTTCCCGGTCCCCAGGGAAGGTCGTATATCTTAGTGTACTCGCGCCCTCCGCGCTTCTCTGGAGTCCCAGGGTCCGGCAGGAGGGCACGCTCCCAGGGGGCGGGGGTGGGGGGTGGGGGTGGGGAGCGGTCACCAGGCCATTTGCCGCGCGCCCCGTGCTCTGGGGTGGGGACAGAGGCGCCTCGTGCCCTCCCCGCCGTGCTGCGGGAGGCCGGGGAAGCTTGGGGCTTCTCGGAACCGCGACTGTGGGTCCGATTACTAGTAGCACGGCCCCGCCTCGCCCAGATTTCGCTTCAAGTTCACACACAAAGAGGGCAATGGCTCACGCACACATTCCAGCTTAGAGATTTCCAAGAGGCTGCCTCAGGGTGGGCCCGGAACCTGGGTGTTGGGCGCTCGGCTGGGGGCCTGTGCACTCCGACAGCAGAACCTGGTTTTCTTCTTTGCAGTCTTTATTAAAATTGGTTATTTTGTAGCACCGCCTCATTAGGAAGAGTACCTGTACTGATCTCCCCCCTCCCGCCCACCCCCTCAGTCCTAGCTGCTCATCTGGGGTTTTCCTTCTTGAGTGGCAAGCGTTTACTCCAGGTGTAACCGGAAGAGAGTTCTAGAGAAAAGCGCCACTCTCCCGAAATCCACTCCGCGGGACATTCCCAATACCCCGCCACCCCCTCCCCCTACATTTCCCACGTATCAAGCATCCACCAGGAGCCAGGCATTCGGCTAGAGCGCGGAGAGCTAGGGACCATGTGAGGAGGACATCCTCTCTCTCTGCCCTACGGCCCAGGAGGTGGGGTGTCCCAGGCACAACTCAGATTCAAACGCGGTCACACTTCAAGTCCATGCCCTTTTCTTCACAGTGCCCAGGTACGTGCTCCCGGTGCAGTTTCTAAATTGCCGTGCGCAGTGGCGCACGCCTGTAATCCCAGCGCTTTGGAGGCCGAGGCGGGAGGATCACTGGAGGTTAGGAGTTGGAGACCACCTGGGCAACATAGCTACCCCGTCTCTACAAAAAATAAAAATAAAAATTGGCCAGGCATGGTGGCTCACGCGTGTCATCCCAGCTACTTGGAAGCTGAGGTAGGAGGATCCCTTGAGCCCAGGAGTTCGAGTCTGCTGTGAGCTATGATTGAGCCACAGCACTCCAGCCTGGGCGATAGAGCGAGGCCTTGTCTCAAATTTAAAAAATAAAATAAAACAAAAAAATTTTTTGAGACTGAGTTTCGCTCTTGTTGCCCAGGCTGGGGTACAATGGGGCGATCTCGGCTCACCGCAACCTCCGCCTCCGGGGTTCAAGCGATTCTCCTGCCTCAGCCTCCCGAGTAGCTGGGATTACAGGCATGCGCCACCACACCCGGCTAATTTTGTATTTTTCGTAGAGATGGGTTTCTCCATGTCGGTCAGGCTGGCCTCAAACTCCCGCCCGCCCGCCTCAGCCTCCCAAAGTGCTGAGATTACAGGCGTGAGCCCCCGCGCCTGGCCAAAAATAAAAATTTTTTAAACGATTTGCCTTGGACCTTCTCTAGAGCCCTCCCCATTTCTGCTATGGAAAATGAATTACAATTCCAACCCGAGGATGTACCGAGAGAATTGCCGGAGGAGGTAGGTTAGCTGAGGTGACAAACTAGGGACTTTTTGCAGGACCTTAACTCGCAGACAACAAGCCCAGGTAGCTAATCCAACATCGAGGGCAGATTGCCTGGACACTGTCATCCCCGAAGTTATTTTAAATACGAGAGCGATTTAATTTATATTCATTCACCTCATGAAGCAGGGCGTTTGCCATTCCCTCCAAATATCCAGGCAGTCCCTTGCAGCTAGAGGAGAACCACTTCCTGAAGCCTCCGCCTTTCTGATCTTGGAGCGAGGGAATTCCACCAACGCGGCAGCATTGACCTGGCAGAAGCAGCCTGGGCCAGGGTTGGGGAGGAGAAGCCCCGCTCGCCTGCGCGCCGGATGGGTGGAATTTGGCATTGGCTCAAGCGGGTTATCCCAGTCTCAGCTGAAGCCGAAGTTATTAGTACACTTTTGGCCTTTTCGCTGGAAACCGGGTTAGCACAGGTTGTTACCTCTGATTGTAACCTGAGAAACTGGGAGACGTCTCTTTCTCTTCTGCGGTGTTTAGACAACAAAGGATGATCTTTACAAGAGTTTTAAAAATAGAACCATGGAACCACTCCCCTCCCCACCCGCCTGGAGTGAGCTCATTAAAACCACACCTAATCTGGGAACTGCATTATTAGCCTTACTTCCTACATAGAAGTCTCCCAAATAGAGCTGCATTTTAGAGAGCTCGTGAAATGGCTGGTCTAGCAGGGTTCTCTCTTGCTTCTGGCTTAAGCCAGAGTAGGTTTCATCTGTTGGGGTGAATTAGAAGGTTTTACTTGAAAATATTTGTAAAGTTTTTAACAAGGTGGCCAAAAGGGAGAGAACAGCTGAAAAGAAATAAAACGTTTGTGGACTTCTTGTATGTATGTATGTATGTATGTATGTATGTATGTATATGTATTTGAGATAGGTTCTGGATCTGTCACCCTGGCTGGAGTGCAGTGGGGCGATCTCAGCTCACTGCAACCTCCACCTTCCTCCTCAAGTGATCCTCCCACCTCAGCCTCCCAGATAGCTGGAACTACAGGTGCATGCCACCACACCCGGCTAATTTTTGTATTTTGGGTAGGGTTAGAGACGGGGTTTTGCCATGTTGCCCAGGCTGGTCTCAAACTTCTGAGCTAAAGCGATCTGCCCGCCTCAGCCTCCCAAAGTGCTGGGATTACAGGCGTGAGCCACTGTGCCTGGACTCCTTGCATTTTTCTTGGTCTGGCTTTTCGTTTTTTATGCAGGCTTACTAAAACAATCCTGCGCTTTTAGGAGCAAGCTAAGTGAGTTTTAAACCTACCAATGAGAAGTCCCTTGAGCCAGAGTGCACACAACCTTAGGGGGTTATTCTGGAAACGATCCTAAAGCACGTTATGAAACAGCTCTCTAGAAGCTGTTTGAAGCAAGCAAAATGCATTTGCAAATGAAGTTGTAACCGATTGCAGTTTACCTGAAGAGGCTTGCTCCAACTCACAGGTTGGGACATTAATGGATTTGTAATTTGTGGTTTGGAAATCCAAATTATTTTACTCACAGAAACAAAATTATTAACAATGGGTAGGTAACCCTGTTGGCCTGTTAACCAATGTAACCACAATTGTGCTCTAGACTAATTAATATGATATGGGGCATTGTTTCTCAGTTTTTTATATTAGTAAAATATGGAATTTTGTGAATAAAATAAACTGCAATAAATTGGGAGCATAGCTATAGGTGGCTTGGTGAAAATATGTTGTTTTTTTGTAAAAAAAATAAAATAAAATACAAAGTATTGAAGGAAGATAATTTGAATAAAGCTTTAAATGAGATATTTTTAAAGTTAAGAGGAACTTGAGCCTGATTTCATGATCATAACTTTTTCTTTATGGTTTCATGTTGAAACAGCTATACAAATTAAGATGTTTCAATAACAACTTATTTATACTTTTGATAATAACCTTCAGGTGAGAAGCTGTACAGACACATAGCTAATAAATTTACAACCATTATTATTGTCTTAAGTTGTAAACAACTTGAAATTGGATTTTAAAAATCCAGTAACTCTTTTTTTTTTTTTTTCATTGATATGTGTAAGTTTCTTATGATAATGTGAGTGAATTTCAGATATAATTGAAGTTTTTCTGGCCAGGCACGGTGGCTCATGCCTGTAATCCCAACACTTCAGGAGGCGAGGCAGGTGGGATCACCTGAGGTTGGGAGTTCCAGACCAGCCTGACCTACATGGTGAAACCCTGTCTCTACTAAAAATCCAAAAATTAGCCGGGTGTGGTGGCTCATTCCTGTACTCTCAGCTACTTGGGAAGCTGAGGCAGGAGACTCACTTGAACCTGGGAGGCAGAGGTTGCAGTGAGCTAAAATCACGCCATTGCACTTCAGCCTGGGGGACAAGAGTGAAACTCCATCTCAAAAATAAAAAATAAAATAAAAATAATTAAAGTTTTTCTGGTGTTTTTTTTTTCTTTTCTTTCTTTTTTTCTTTCTTTCTTTCTTTTTTTTTTTTCCCAGACACAGTCTTACTGTCGCCCAGGCTGGAGTGCAGTGGCACGATCTCGGCTCACTGCAAGATCCGCCTCCCAGTTTCAAGCAATTCTTCTGCCTCAGCCTCCTGAGGAGCTGAGATTACAGGTACATGTCACCACGCCAGGCTAATTTTTGTATTTTTAGTAGAGATGGGGTTTTGCGTGTTGGCTGGGCTGGTCTCAAACTCCTGACCTTAAGTGATCCACCCACCTCAGCCTCCCAAAGTGCTGAGATTACAGATGTGAGCCACCACACCCGGCGAATTTTTTCATATTAAGAGTTTCAAGCGGGACATGGTGGCTCCCACCTGTAATCCCAGCACTTTGGGAGGCCAGGGGAGGATTTCTTGAGCCCAGGAGTTCAAGACCAGGTTGGGCAACATGGCAAAATCCTCTCTCTACAAAAAAATAAATAAATAAATAAATAAATAAATTAGCCAGGCACAGTGGCACGCAGCTGTAGTCCAAGCCACTCGGGAGGCTGAGGTGAGGCAGAAATTTAAAACTAAATATGCATTCATTCACTGTAAGAAAAGTAACAGGTATTAGCTGGGCATTGTGGCGGGCGCCTGTAGTCCCAGCTACTCGGCAGGAGAATGGAGTGAACCCGGGAGGCAGAGGTTGCGGTGAGTGGAGATCGCACCACTGCACACCAGCCTGGGCGACAGATAGAGACTCTGTCTCGAAAAATAAATAAATAAATAAATAAATAAATAAATAAATAAATAAATAAGAAAAGTAACAGACAAGGCAAGGGTTAAAAAGAAAAGAACAAGTATTAAGTTTTTCTCTGCCTAGCAAGCTCACTTCAAGGACAGTTATAAGATAATGCTGTCCAGAAAACCAAGGCCAAGGGAATGGGCTCCAGACAACACCCCCCTCCAGAGCAAGATTGAAGGGAAAAAAAAGAAGAAAAAGATAAATTCTTTTACTGTTACTCCTTTCCCTGGTTTCTTAAGCATGATTATGTTTTACAAAAGTCTGCATTTAGCCACTTCTTGTTTTTCTTTTGACGCAGCTACAAGGTCACCTGCTATGCAATGCCACAAGTTATGCTAAGTCAACAGTTGTGCTGTAGATTCCGTGACCTGTCACTGTATGATTAATTGCTTTTGTTTGGCTTTTGTAAGTTTGCTTATAAAAACCCTGCTCAGTCTTTGTTCAATGCTCAGCTTTTTGGATGTGAATCCAATGAGCCGGTGCGTACCTAAAATAAACAATCCTCCTGTTCTCCATATCGGTCTCTCTGGTCCTCAGTTTCCTGCAACAGAGGAAGGGGGATTGCTTGAGCCCAGGATGTTGAGGCTGCAGTGAGCTATGATCATGTCACTGTGCTGCAGCTTAAGTGACAAAAAAAAAAAAAAAAAAAAGGAGGGGCGGGATTTTCAAATTGACAAAGTAACATGCAGAAAATGCATGCATCCTTAGAGCAGTTAGCTTGGATACCACTGAAAAGGCACATCGGCCCAAAGAATGAAGTATCCAATGGAGGCAGAGATTTAGGGTTGCCTTTTCCACTGTGGGAACCGATAGCTCCACCCCATGCCCCATCCCTGCCACTGACTGCTCCTTGGACTATGGCCATCTGCTCCAATACCTAAAACATAAACTCCTTCCTCTAGCACAGACTGGGCCCTCTGTTCATGACCACGCAGTCATGAGAACCTGTTCAGCCTCACTTAGCATCTTGAGGTGGAGCAGAGCCATCCATCAGACCTGTGGGGACCACAAGGGTGCTTCATTAGATTCTGCTGCCCCCAGCAACCCTCTAAGACAACCCAGGTGAGATTGCAAAGACACCAGGCCCTGGAGCCACAGGCCCACCTGCCTGCCTTAAAGAATAGAGATGAGTATGTATAACGCATTCATGGTACAGCAATGGGCAAGGCTATGCCCTCAGCTCTTACAACCCTCTTCCCTTCCCATCCACCTTAGGACTATGGGGGAGGAATGCAGACAAGGTTGAAAGGGACAGTCTTCTCCATCCTCCTCCTTCCTTTTGCCTTCTCCTCCCCTTTGGGAGCATTTCTGTGCACACCAGCTTTTGCCTTTACTGTGTAAAGTGAAAACAGCAACTGAGCAAGGGAAATGGGGCCCCAGGCAGAGATGAGGTCCTCCCGTGGGGTAAGGGGAGAGAAGTCCCCGGTAACCCTGGGAAGGGAAGGGGAGTTCCTAAATTCACTCAGCTGTGGCTGTTGTTTATCTTGAAAGCTGGGTGTAAACTGGGCCTGTGTATGAACCAAGACCATCTGTTCTCATGTGCAGAAAACTAAAATGTAGGTCTCTCGAAGGGCCTAAAAAGCACTATTCTGTATGCTAAGTGTTAAGAATTGTATTACTTAGTGTTGTGGCTTCCCCAAATTTGAGGTTCTTGAGCGGCACTTTAAAAACGGAAACTATTGGTCTGTGCTCCTCTGTTCCACCTCCCAAATGGAAACTCCTTGTGCAGCGTTTCTTGGTCATGGCCTTCCGAAATGACCACAAGGCATAGGACTGCTGGCACCCAGGAACTGTGCAAGGTTCTGTCCTCATGCACACGCAGTAGCTTTCACTTGCCACCCTTTTTTTTTTTTTTTTTTTTTTCTTTTTGAGACAGAGTCTTGCTCTGTCATCCAGGCTGGAGTGCAGTGGTGTGATCTCAGCTCACTGCAACCTCTGCCCCACAAGGTTCAAGCCATTCTCCTGCCTCAGCCTCCCGATTACCTGAGATTATAGGCATGTGCCACCACACGTGGCTAATTTTTTGTATTTTTAGTAGAGATGGGGTTTCACCATGTTGGCCAGGTTGGTCTCAAACTCCTGTCCTCAAGTGATCCACCTGCCTCGGCCTCCCAAAGTGCTGGGATTACAGGCATGAGCCACAGCACCCTGACTCACTTGCTAAACTTTTAAAGGGGGAGAAAGACTCAGCAATCATGCTCCCTCCAACTCCGTGTCTCTCTAAACTGCCTAGGGCTAAATGCTAAAGTGTAGCCCCAGTTGAGTTGGTGGAGATTTCCCATATGCCATCTTAAGTGCCTCCTCTCACTCTTTTACATATTAACCTCACAGTCCTCTCTCCCCCAAGTACAATGCAGGGCCTGAAAATACTGCACAGCGAAGGCTCTGCCTGTGATGGGAGGGAACTGCTGTCAACATATTGTTTGGGCAGGGGGAGGAACTAGTTAAAAAATATATGTACAATCTGATCCCCATCCTGTACATGCAAGTGTAAATGCATAAACAAAGAAAAAAAGGGCTGGGCATGGTGGCTCACCCTGTAATCCCACAGTTTGAGAGGCTGAGCTGGGAAAATCACCTGAGCCCAGGAGACCAGCCTGGGCAGCATAGTACTACAAGCAATTGCCAACAAATTCAATTTCTTTAGTGTGGGGGAGGGGATATTGCTTGCCTTTCTTAATTAAATCTGTGGATTAAAGCCCATCAGAACTTTTTTCCTTTTTAAAACAATATTTTAAATATTTTTTTTTTTTTTTAAAGACAGGGATCTCACTATATTGGCTAGACTGGTCTGGAACTCCCAGCCTCTTTTTTTAGAGACCCCATCTCTAAAAAAAACACTTTTTTTTTTTTTTAATTAGCCCATGTGGTGGGGGTGCCTGTAGTCCCATATAATCAAGAGGTTGAGGTGAGAGGATCGATTGAGCCCAGGAGGTCGAGACTGCAGTAAGCTGTGATCAGGCCACTGTACTCCAGCTTGGGTGACAGAGCAGGACCCTATCTTAAAAAACAAAAAAACAAACAAATAAACAAAAAACATGCGTGACCAGGTGCAGTGGCTCATGCCTTCATGCCTGTAATCCCAGTACTTTGGGGAACTCCTGACTCACTTGAGGTCAGGAGTTCAAGACCAGCCTGACCAACACGGTGAAAACCTGTCTCTACTAAAAATATAAAAATTAGCCTGGTGTGGGGGCGCATGCCTGTAATCCCAGCTGCTTGGGAGGCTGAGGCAGGAGAGTTGCTTGAACCTGGGAGGCAGAGGTTGCAGTGAGCCAAGATTATACCACTTCACTCCAGTCTGGGTGACAGAATAAGACCGCATCTCAAAAAAAAAAAAAAAAAAAAAGAATGAACGAAAGAAAACTAGAATATTATACTCTTCAAAAATAATTTGTCTTTTTGAATGGCGTTTTTCCCACGCAATGGTTTGGGAAGTGGATTTAAAAGGATGTGGCATTCTTATCTTCATGTGAGACTTTGTTTTAAGCTGAGTTAAACACATTTTGTTCCTTGGCTTTTCCTTTCTTAGTACCTTTTTGTGCTGCTATAACAAAATACCTGAGACTAGGTAATTTATAATAAGGAGAATATATAAAGAACAGTTCTAGAGGCAGGGAAGTACAAGATCAGGGCACTGGTAGGTGGGGCATATTTGGTTGTCTGGTGAGGTCTGCTCGCCCCTTCCATGATGGTGCCTTGTTGCATGATGGAATGTCAAAGGACAATGGAGCCACTGCTCCCTGAAGCCTCTTTTATAAGGGCTTTAATCCCATTGCCAAAGGAAGAGCCCTCTTGGCTTAATCACCTCTTAAAGATGCCACCTCTTAATCCTGTTGTCAGAAGCTTTTGAACCAGAGCGACTCCATCTTGAATACAGCTGGGAAAAATAATGCTGAGACCTACTGGGCTGCATTCACAGGTTAGGCATTCTAAGTTCCAGGATGAGATAGGAGGTCGGCACAAGATATGGGTCACAAAGACCTTGCTAATAAAATAGGTTGCAATAAAGAAGCAGGCCAAAATCCACCAAAACCAAGATGGTGACAAAAGTGACCGCTAGTCATCCTCACTGCTTATTATATGCAAATTACAATGCGTTCACATGTTAAGAGACCCTCCCACGAGCACCGTGACAGTTTACAGATGCCATGGCAATGGCAGGAAGTTACCCTATATGGTCTAAAAGGCAGAGGAACCCTCAGTTATGGAATTGCCCACTCCTTTCCCCGAAAACTCATGAATAATCCACCCCTTGTTTACCATATAATCAAGAAATAACTATAAGTATCCTTAGTAGAGCCCCTGCCTGCCTATGGAGTGGCCATTCTTTATTCCTTTACTTTTTTTTTTTTTTTTTTTGGAGACAGAGTCTCATCCTCCAGGCTGGGTTCAGTGACGCGATCTCGATTCACTGCAACCTCTGCCTCCCAGGTTCAAGCGATTCTCCTGCTTCAGCCTCCAGAGTAGCTGGGATTACAGGCGTGCATCACCATGCCAAGCTAATTTTTGTATTTTTAGTAGAGACAGGTTTCACTATGTTGGCCAGGCTGGTCTTGAACTCCTGACCTCAGGTGATCCGTCCACCTCGGCCTCTCAAAGTGCTGGGATTATAGACGTGAGCCACCGCGACTGCCCCTTTACTTTCTTAATAAACTTGCTTTCGCTTTACTCTATGAACTTGCCCCAAACTCATTCTTACATGAGATCCAAGAACCCTCTTTTGGGGTCTGGACTGGGACCTCTTTCCAGCAACACTATCACATTGGCAACACCTGAATCTTGGAGGGGACATATCCAAGCCATAGCAGTTATGCTGCAGTACTAAAAGCAATTGCTAACAAATTCAATTTCTTTAGTGTGGGCAGGGGAGATTGCTTGCCTTTCTTAATTAAATCTATGGATTAATGCCCATCAGAACTGTTTTCCTTTTTAAAACAATATTTTAAATATTTATTATTTTTTTTAAAGGCAGGAGTCTCACTATATTGGCTAGGCTGGTCTGGAACTCCCAGCCTCTGGCAATCCTCCTGCTTGGCCTCCCAAAATACTGAGATTTCAGGCATGAGCCACCCCGCACCCAGCCCAGAAGGATTTTTTCCTTAATACTTAAATGCTTTGATTGATCAATTTCATAATAATGAAACATCATCATACACTCTGACGGTGTTAGAAATGCTATTAAGTCCGGACATGGTGGCTCATGTCTATAATCCCAGCACTTTGGGAGGCCCAGGTGAGCGGATCCCCTGAGGTCAAGAGTTTGAGGCCAGCCTGGCTAACATGGTGAAACCTCGTCTCTACTAAAAATACAAAAGTTAGCTGTGTGTGGTGGCGGGCGCCTGTAATCCCAGCTACTCAGGAGGCGGAGGCAAGAGAATAGCTTGAACCCAGAAGGCAGAGGTTATAGTGATCCGAGATTGCATCATTGCACTTCAGCCTGGTCAACAAGAGCGAGACTCCATCTAAAATATAAATAAATAAATAAAATTTTTTGGAAAAACATTAATAGCAGCTGCATTTTGAGCATGTACTATGTTCCCGGGACTCTGCTAAGCCCTGTAAATGGATTATCTCCTTTGACTGTCACGACAGTCCTGAGGTGGGTCCTATTCTCTCCACTTACCCGTAGGATTTACGTGAGTTTAAAGAGGTTAAGTGTCCATCCATGTCTGACTGACTCTGAACTCAAATAAACAACTTCCTGCATCTACAGGCAGGGGCTCTGCCTCCTGCAGCAAAGGCAACTCTGTATGCAGCTGGTGTTTGTTGCTGCCTATTGGAGGATAACAGAGTTGCCATGCACCGGTTGTGAAATGCCTCAGCCTGCTCTCCCAGCCCAGCTTCTTTTCCTACGCAGGCTGCAGGCTGAAGACGTCAATGAATTTCAGGCAGTTTGCAGATCTAATGTTTTCATCTTTGATCTCTAACTCAGGGAAGGGGCTGTCAAGGAATTTCAGCTATTTCCTGGGACTAAGGATGTGAGGGAGGGCTGAGCTCAGGACACCTTCGAAATAGAACACTAGTTTTGCTTACACTTAAAGTAGTCCTGCCTTAATTTCTCCAGGTTTGCAGGAACACAGAGACATGCTGCCTCCTCTCACCCAGAGATGCTGAGGAAGTTCTGGATGGGACAATAGGAGGTGGGAGGAGGTATTGCTGGGGCTTCAGGCCTGTTTCTACAGTATTCCCAAGAATGCTTGAGGGAGACGGAGGCATCTCCCCATTTGCCCAGCCAGCTCTAGCACAAATCCCAGTCTTCAGGCCAACACTTTCCCTACAACAATGGTTCCCTGCCCAGAGACTCCTAAAGGCAGTGGCCTGCTGCAATCCCTTGTTAAGGCCTTAACCAAAGCCAGCATTAAACTTTTCAGGGATCTGTGAGAATGAGTTGTTAAACATAGCCATTATCAAAAATGAAATTCCTAGCTGGGTGCACTTTGGGAGGCCAAGGCGGGTGGATCACTTGAGCTCAGGAGTTTGAGACCAGCCTGGGCAACATGGTGAAAGCCCATCTTTAGAAAAAATACAAAAATTAGCCAGGCGTGGTGGCTCATGCCTGTAGTCCCAGCTACTTGGAAGGCTAAGGTAAAAGGATCGCTTGAACCCAGGAGGCAGAGGTTGCAGTAAGCTGAGATCGCACCACTGCACTCCAGCATGGGCAACATAGTAAGAACCCGTCTCAAAAATAAATAAAATAAAATTTAAAAATTCCAAGAAAGTAAAGTATATATTAAAGACAAAGAGAATAAATACAAAAACTCACCACTTCCTGATAATTGTGATACATTTGTCCCTTCTTGAGGCTCTCCGGATTACTTAGGTCTATCATATCTGTGTGGTGGAAACACTGCATAATGACGTAGCTCTCTTTCCAACATTACATTCTGTGGCCTCACATTGGTAACTTGAAATACGTCGTGGTGGGAGAATTTACATCACAGAGACCAGCAAATACTACACATCAGGGCAGGGCTTTCAGAAAGCTGATTCTTAAATATTTACTAGCACACCACTGCCAATGGGCAGAGTTTGTATTTTCTGGTACTTCTGACCTACTTTAGGTTTTCTAATATTTATTTATTTATTTAAGACAAGGTCTCACTCTGTCACCTAGACTGGAGTGCAGTGGTGATCACAGCTCACTGCAGCCTCAAACTCCTGGGCTTAAGCAATCCACCGTCTTCAACCTCCCGAGCAGCTAGGACTGCTGGCATGTACCACCATGCCCCACTAATGTTTGTTTTTTACAGTTTTTTTTTTTAGAGAAGAGGATTTCACTCCATTGCCCAGTCTTGTCTCAAATTCCTGGCCTCAAGTGATCCTCCTGTCTCCCAAAATGTGGCTTTTTTTTTTTATACAGAAGAAAAGGCGTGATCTCGGCTCACAGCAACCTCTGCCTTCTGGGATTCTCCTGCCTCAGCCTCCCAAGTAGCTGGAATTACAGGAGCCCGCCACCACATCCAGCTAATGTTTGTTTATTTATTTATTTATTTATTTTATTAATTTATTTTTGAGACAGAGTCTTGCTCTGTCACCCAGGCTGGAGTACAGTGGCACAATCTTGGCTCGCTGCAACCTCTGCCTCCTGGGTTCAAGCAATTCTCCTGCCTCAGCATCCCAAGTAGCTGGGATTACAGGCTCCCGCTGCCATGCCTGGCTAATTTTTGTATTTTTTTTTTCTAGTAGAGATGGGGTTTCACCATGTTGGCCAGACTGATCTCGAACTCCTGACCTCGTGATCCACCCACCTCGGCCTCCCAAAGTGCTGGGATTACAGGCATGAGCCACCGTGCCTGGTTAATTTTTGTATTTTCAGTAGAGATGGAGTTTCACCATGTTGGCCAGGCTGGTCTCCTATTCCTGACCTCAGGTGATCCACCCGCCTTGTCCTCCAGAAGTGCTGGGATTATAGGCGTGAGCCACTGTGCCCAACCGCCTAGCCCTTTTCTAATGTATAATACCACATCTGTCTATCTTACTTCTATCTGAGTAGCAAAATCACAGGCAATAAATGGTGACTGTGGCCTCAATTCGTTAGTCGAGGCGTTACTGTAGCTCCGTCCTTATTCTAACAACATAATCAAGGGAAGAGGAGATTGTCTGTCACCTGTCCTGAGGGGCAGGCTGTCGCCTTATGATAGCCCTTCATGGGCATGGCCAGCCTGTCACGGGGGGCAGTGAAGGGGACACATTCACTCAGAATCTTAACTCCATGCTGATGATGGCTTGGTTTTAGGATCAGTGATTCCCATTTGCCTCATAAGTATCACCTAGGAAATTCTCATTCAGTAGGGGTAGGCTTAGGCCCCTCAAATCTGAACTTCAGAAAGCAAGAGGGGAATGTTCCTGGGAAATACTCACCAAGTGAAAAGAGCACTTTTAAAATTCAAATCTCTGCTTCCCCATTTTCTGTCCATGTGACCTTAGGCAAGTCACTTAAACTCGGAGAGCTTTGGTTTCTTTATTATATAACAGAAAAAAGAAAAGTTATCTTGTTTTCATTTTACTTTTCATAATATCAAAACCTCTTAACCTACAGCTCTGACCATAGGAGAAAAGTGAAATCGTGTATTGCGTGTATTTATACTGTACTAAAATGCTTTTGAAAAGCATACTTATTTACTCAGTTAATATCCCTGATGCAGTGACCCTGAAAGTTGCTGTTACAAGGCTTGTTTTGTATTTGAGGAATCTGAAATTTGGAGATTAGTAACTTGTCCAAGATCACTCAGATAATACACATGGCCAAAATTCTAACTCAAATATATTGCCTTCAAAATTATATAGCCATTGGATTATTATATTCTTGGACTTAGCAGGTGCTAAGTCACCCACTCATTCAAGAGACACTTACGCATATCGGTGGGCTCCAGGGATTGCTATAGGTACTGGAGATACAGCCCACATTACTCATGGGCTGCTGTCACCCATGAAGCCACTGGCCAGCCCTCCTCACTTCTGCATGCAGCCCTGAGTTGACACCAGGTTGCCTCCCACATCCTTGTTTGCTTGAAACCCACCACCATGAGTGGTTCTAGCTAAGTAAACTGCTGCCCAGTCGGATCCCCCAGTTTTATCCGTCAGATCCAAGATTCACAGAGCAAAGTCTGGGTGCAGAGACCTCCTGGCAGAAGGAGATACTGGAATATTGACATGTATCTTCTTGGCTCTAGTTAGTTACATTTGAGGAAACTTCAGATGCTCCCCATCCTGATGCACAGATTAGAGCTCTAACTGCTCTCAGAAGAACAGCAAATTAGAGAGCGTACCAATAGTTTATACTTTTTAAAAGCTTAAATCTGATTTCAAAACAATTCCTGTTTACTAAAGACTTGCTAGAAAATAGGGATAATGAAATTTACCCACCAATCCCGACACTCAGATCAATGATAATTGCCATCAACAGTTTAGTGAACATAGTTCTGATTTTGTAAAGCACAGATATTAAGATTTTATAACGTTTATCTCTGGTATCTGCTTCTAAAATCAGCTTTGCAAGTGAGAAGAAAAGAATAACCACTACATCATTTATCCGTTCATTCAACAAATACTTGAGTGTGTAGCATATGCCAGCCACAGTTTCAGGTGCTGGGGAGCAGCAGTGCACAAAACTCGATGGCCTTTGTGGAGTCTAGAGTTTTGTCAGGGAGAGAGAGAGAGACACTGGACAAATAAATAAACACACATAAGTGCACAATTTATGACACGTTTCAAGAAGGAAATGAACAAAGTGAAGGAAGTGAACGGGATGGGGAGACATACTTTTGGACTAGAACTTACTTAGGTCAGGGAGAATATTTCTGAGACTGTGACACTCACATAAACATAATGCTCTAGATTATAGCAACCTGGTATAAGTCAAAAGTCACTGTGGGTGAATAAACATTTGTCACTTAAGTCCATGTTTCAATTTTCTTATTAATTGATATGGATAGATCTTGCCACTGCATTTCAGCCTGGGCAACAGAGCGAGACTTGGTCTCAAGAAAAAAGGAAAAGAAAAAAATATTGTAAAGAAATGTTGCTTTACATAGTCCCCATAAATACGCCATAATCAAATATAATCAATTACACAGTATTTGAACCTGTTTTAGTCCCTGGTGGAAAGTCTGAGGTAAAAGAAAAAAACATGAGCTTTAGTGTTATATAACATCCACATGCCAATTGTTTTCTTTTTTGGCCTGATACTAGCTGTTGATTTAGAAAAGCTATTTAATCCCTTTGAGCTTTACTTTGCTTGATTATGGGAAAAAAATAAAAGGCATAAATAGAGTGAAAAAAATTAACCTCCTTGATGCTGGAGAAATAGAGTAGCGCTTGGTGGTGGTTGGATTTTTCTTTCAACTCAATAGGTCTCTGTTAGTAGCAGAAACCCCACATGGAGGTTTCTCCAGTTCCTGGAGAAACCTGGGTAACCGACTCAGCAGGTTGAAGCCTTATCACTGTGGTTTTTCTTTTTAAGATATGGAAACTTCCGGTTTCCTTTTGTGCCTCTTTTATTTCACTTACTTTATTGCATCACAAGCTATGTAGTAGTGGTTTCACTTTTACCATGTGAACTGGATTATCCCACTGCAAATCTCCCTTGAGTTCTTGGAAAAATATCTAGCATTGATAAGAAACAGGAAAATTTTAAGAAAATACCCAACTAAGGAACTATTGAATGTTTGACATAGTTTGCAGAGACTTTAGGGAGATCTTAACAGGTTCTTTTTTTTTTGTTTTGAGACAGGGTCTCCCTCTGTCACCAAGGCTGGAGTGTAGTGGCATGACCTCGGGTGACTGCAACCTCCAGCTCCAGGGTTCAAGCGATTCTTCCACCTCAGCCTCCTGAGTTGCTGGAATTACAGGTGTGTGCCACCACAGCCTGGCTAATTCTTGTATTTTTAGTAGAGACAGGGTTTCACCATATTGGTCAGGCTGATCTCAAACTCCCTACCTCAGGTGATCTGCCAGCCTTGGTCTCCCAAAGTGCTGGGATTACAGGTGTGAGTCACCTCCCTGGGCAACAGTTTCTTTCCTTGTTTCTTCCTTCCTTTCCTTTCCTTTTTCTTTTCTTTTTCTTTTCTTTTTTTTTTTTTTTTTGAGATGGAGTTTAGCTCTGTCACCCAGGCTGGAGTGCAGTGACGTGATCTCAGCTCACTGCAACCTGCACCTCCTGGGTTCAAGCAATTCTCCTGCTTCAGCCTCCCAAGTAGCTGGGATTACAGGCACCCACCACCACGCCCCACTATTTTTTTTTTTTTTTTTTTTTAGTAGAGATGGGGTTTCACCACGTTGAACAGGTTGGTCTTGGACTCCTGACCTCTAGTGATCTGCCTGCCTCGGCCTCCCAAAGTGCTGGGATTACAGGTGTGAGCCACTGTGCCCTGCTAACAGTTTCTTTAGAAAGGTCAGTTTAAAGGCCTGTTTTTGTGTCTCAGGGAACTACACGGAGTGTTTGTTTTTTAATACACTGGGACAAAGAAGAGCAAGCCTAGTATTGAATGTCCTGAGCCTTATAGCTACGCAGCTACCCAGGCGGGCTTTTCTTTTCCTAACCCAGCTGGATTGCCATAGACCAAGGAGAAGTCTCTTGACCCAGGAAGAAAACATGGGTTCTATCCCCAGGAGTGGAGTCAGAGTATTTCGCAGATGCTGGTCCCTATCCAACTAGAGGCCGTTTCCTCTGCCTTGCAACCACTGGCAGGTACAGGCACTTCTGCCCACAAGACAATCTGGCAGCAGTAACACTTCCTAAGGGAGCCAGGGACAGATGGCTCTGACATGGTACAACAGCCTGCAGAGGAAAGAAACATGGGACAGCAATCTCTCTTCTCTATTGTCTCTTCCAATGACACTTTCTTTCTTCCTTTCTTATTTTGAAGAAAAGAAGACATGAGTTAGTATCAAATGTGGCAGGAATTGTGGGCCAGGCGCGGTGGCTCACTCCTGTAGTCCCAGCACTTTGAGAGGCCAAGAGGGGAGGATTGCTTGAGCCTAGGAGTTCAAGACCAGCCTGGGCAACATAGGGAGACGCTGTATCTACAAAAATAAATAAATAAATAAATAAATAAATAAATAAATAAATAAATAAATAAAATTAGCTGGGCACAGTGGCGCCCACCTGTAGTGCCAACTACTCTGGAGGCCGAGATGAGGGGATCGCTTAAGCCTGGGAGCTCCAGACTGCACTCCAGCCTGGGCAACAGAGCCAGACCTCATCTCAAAAAAACAAAACAAAATAAAACAAAAAAAACAAAGAATAGAAATGAGTAATGCTGTACTTGTACAGGTGACTGTGCATCTGAACTCATGGAATTATTGGGGTCTAAGTTCATAGAACTCATTATTAAAGAGGGGATCACAGTTGAAAATCACATGTAAGTAAATTTACAAAACTCTCTGTAATCTAAGTCAAAAATTAATATGAAGCAAACATAGAAAAAAAACATTCGCTTGGTCTGCATGGAGAAAAGTGCTTAACTCTAGCAATAACTGGATTTGATGAGATGTTTTTCATGTGGTAAAACACAGGGCTATGTGTTGTGGCTCATGCTTGTAATTTTAGCACATTGGGAGGCTGAGGCAGAAGGGTCCCTTGAGCCCAGGAGTTTGAGACCAGCCTGGGCAACATAGGTAGACCTTGTCTCTATAAAAATAAAATAATACATGAAATAAAATGAAAAAAGAAAACCACATCCTTATCAGAAAATTAAATACAAAGAGTGGGCGTGGTGAATCATGCCTATAATCCCAGCACTTTGGGAAGCCAAGACTGGAAGATCTCTTGAGCTCTAGAGTTTGACACCAGCCTGGGAAACATGGAGACAATCTGTCTCTACATAAACTACAAAAATTAGCCAGGCATGGAGGCTCGCTACTTGGGAGGCTGACAGGGGAGGATCCCTTGAACCCAGGAGTTCAAAGCTGCAGTGAGCTGTGTTGACCACCGCACTCCAGCCTGGGTGACAGAGTGAAACTCTGTTTCAAAAACAGAAAGAAAAGTAAATTAAAAAGTAAATCTAGAATTCCATGAATTATGGGCACACATGTAGTGATAGTCTTCAGTAATGGTTCTCATGCTTTAGCTAAAACCATTTATAAATGCTAAACATTGTTTAAAAAAAAATACAGATTCCTGAATCTCACTTCTAGATATTCTGATGAAATAATTTTAAGGGTGCAGCCCAGAAATCTATATTTTAGTAAGCTCACCGAATACTTCTGACTCACGAGTCAGTTCCCTGGACCAACTTTAGAAACTATAGTCTCCCAAAAACAGAAAGAAAACTTATTTGGGAATATACGAAGTCAAACTGCAAGAACATTAGTGTCAGATTCCAAAATCCAATGTTCCCACTTTAAAACATTTGCCCGTGGGCACTGGTACATGACTTTCAGTCTCACCGATCCTTCATCGTCTCCATAGCAACAATGGCTTAGAAAAGGAAATCACAGAGGAAATAAGAAAATTGTTAATGCTACTTCTTTTTTTTTTTTTTTTTTTTTTTTGAGATGGAATCTCACTCTCTTGCCCAAGCTAGAGTGCAGTGGCATGATCTTGGTTCACTGCAACCTCCGCCTCCTGGGTTTAAGCGATTCTCGTGCCTCAGACTCCCAAGTAGCTGGGATTACAGGTGCACACCACCATACCCAGCTAATTTGTGTATTTTCAGTAGAGACAGAGTTTTGCCATGTTGGCCAGGCTGGTCTCAAACTCCTGGCCTCAAGTGATCCTCCTGCCTCAGCCTCCCAAAGTGCTGAGATTACAGACAGGTGTGAGCCACCACGCCTGGCCAAAATAATGAAGTGTTTCATAATGACGATGTCTTACACTAGATGAAATATTCTATTACTACCTGTATCCTAGGGTTTTCTGGGTGTTAACTGAGCCAAGATACCTAAAATGCTTAGAATTATAAGTGGCTAATATTAACATTAATCACTTAATAAATGTAATATGTTAGCTGAGCATGATGGCATGTAGGTAGTTCCAGCTACTCTGGAGGCTGTGGCAGGAGGATCACTTGAGTCCAAGAGTCTTAGGCCACAGTGACCTACGATTGTGCTTGTAAACAACCACTGCACTCCAGCCTGGGCATCATAGTAAACCCTGTCTCTAAAATAAATAAATATATATGTGTGTGTGTGTGTGTGTATATGTATATATACATATATGTGATATATGTGTAAACATAGATCTCCTTATATGTTACATACTATGTAATATGTGTTATATATAACATGCATGTTTACATATATTACACATAATGTTTATATATTGTTACATAAAATATATACCATATGTAACACATGTAAATATGATATGACATATGTAGCATATAAATATGATATATACATATGGTATATATATATTATATGTAACACATAAATAGAGATCTATATTTACATATATATTACATATAAATTGCATTACATATAATATAAATGTGTAGGATAATACATACATATAATACATATATAACATAATATAAATTATATGTAACATATGTATAAACAGAGATCTATATTTATAATCTAACAGTAGTCTAATCTGTGGATAGATTACAAATTAACTAGTCCCCTCCTCACATTGAAACTGTATATTGCTTCTAACTTTCCTACATATACGGCATTGAATATTCTTGTATGTACCTTCATGTGCATCTCTAATTCAAATAGACTTCTAGTAATGGAATTACTAGATCAAAAAACCTGAACAAATTTAAGGGGTGGACCTGTAATCATAATGATTAGAAAGTCAGTCAAATCTGTGTTGGAATCACCACTTATTCTTTGACCTTGGTCATAGAATTTAATTTTCTCAATTTTCATATCTATAAAATGGGGATAATAACAACATTCACAGGCATATTGTGGTGTAATTAGACACAAGACAATACTGGCACACAGTATGTTCAAAGTAAATGTAAGCTATTTTTATGAGGACATTTGAAAGAGCAGGGCATTGCTTCATCCTAGCATTGGTGAGAAAGCACTGGACTATGGAAACCATCAGTTTTCAACAGTGACTCCACGTGGCCATAATAGAAATAGCAGTGGCAGAAAACGCATGTATTGTCAGAAATGACCAGATTTATCAGTTCTTTCTTTGGTGTTTGTTAACAGGACTGTCCATTTGCATGGCCAAAGCCTATGCCTGAGATTCTTTTTTTTTTTTTTGAGACAGAGTTTCGCTCTTGTTGCCCGGGTTGGAGTGCAATGGCGCGATCTTGGCTCACTGCAACCACCGCCTCCCAGGTTCAAGCGATTCTCCTGCCTCAGCCTCCCGAGTAGCTGGGATTACAGGCATGCGCCACCACACCTGGCTAATTTTGTATTTTTAGTAGAGATGGGGTTTCTCCATGTTGGTCAGGCTGGTCGCCAACCCCCAACCTCAGGTGATCCACCGGCCTTGGCCTCCTAAAGTGCTGGAATTACAGGCATGAACCACCGCGCCAGGCCATGAGATTCTTGAATAATCTGATACAGACAGAGTTCAGGAAAGAGATAATGGGCCCTGCCAATCTGTATATGAGGATCTGAGTGATTGCTTTAAACCTTTTTTTTTTTTTTTTTTTTTTTTTTTTTTTAAGATGGAGTCTCTTTCTGTTGCCCAGGCTGGAGTGCCGTGGTGTGATCTCAGCTCATTACAACCTCTGCCTCCTGTGTTCAAGAGATTCTCCTGCCTCAGCCTCCCAAGCAACCGGGATTACAGGCGTGTGCCACAACACCCGGCTAATTTCTGTATTTTTAGTAGAGACAGGGTTTCACCATGTTGGCCAGGCTGGTCTTGAACTCCTGACCTCAGGTGATCCACCCGCCTCAGCCTTCCAAAGTGCTGGGATTACAGCGTGAGCACAGTGACTGGCCTATATCTTTTAATATATTGCATATATAATATATTGCACATGTAATATATTGTGACACACACACACACGTGAAGCAGCTTGTAATGATTTCTAAGAAAACAACATAAGAACAGTCTATCTCTCTGCATAATATAACCATGAGGAGTCACTTTGGCAATTTTATTTGTATCTTATATTTCCCAGCAAAATCTAAGAGTGAATCTTAGTCAATGGTTGAGATTGGCCTGCTGATGTAGTTCATGAGATATAGTTCATGAAAGGCCTCCTGACTTGACCTGCTAGAGAAGTTAGGAGGCCCAGAATTTAGAAATACAACCAGAAGTGATTACATAACAAGCATGTTGAATACATTAAACAACTGGCTTGTCAGATGATGAATTTCACTCATTTTAGTTCAGAAAACATGTCAATCTTAAGCAATTCCATGGTTTCTACAATCCACTCATAAAGATTACATCAAAGAAAATATGATTTTAAAATAAGCTTTTGGCCGGGCATGGTGCCTTCTGCCTGTAATCCCAACACTTTGGGAGGCCGAGGCAGGTGGATCTCTTGAGGTCATGAGTTCCAGACCAGCCTGGCCAACATGGAGAAACCCTGTCTCTACTAAAAATACAGAAATTAGCTAGGCATGGTGGTGCACACCTGTAGTCCCAGGTATTTGGGAGACTGAGGGACGAGAATCACTTGAACCCAGGGAGCAGGGGTTGCAGTGAGCCGAGATCGTGCCACTGCACTCCAGCCTGGGCAACAGAGGGTGACACCATCTCAAAAAAAAAAAAAAGGAAAAATATATTAAATTTCTTTCCTAATGACAGGTGGTAGGTTTCTAGTAGAGGGAGGACTAGAACTCAGTTCTTCTGATTCCCAGGCCAGTGCCTTTTGTACTATACCCTGAAGATTCCCTGATCTTTACTTAATACTTATGGATTATCCTTTTGCAAGATGCTAGGCTAAGCCATAAGGAACAGAACTATAAAATTTTCTCCTTGGACTTAAGCAATGAATAAATGAATGGAATTAACATAAACATATGTTTTGGCTTCCCTAATATATAAGTAGATCTTTCTGCATGTATTGGTTTAAAGTCAGTGAAAGAGATTGTGAGATTTCCTTTTAAGTGTGAACTGAATGGCTATGTGAAGTCAACTGTTTGGTTACTAAGGGCAATTTATCCATAGGAGTTTCTCCTTATTTAGACAACATAATGTTCGTGGAAGCTGATCATACAAATTGGATCATCCTTGTTATATCCAACTAACAGTCGAGAAGCAAGGGGTGAAAAAGCACTCAGGGTACAAAACATTGCTCCAAGAATGCAATTCTCTGCAAACCTGGTTGCTGTAACTGCCTGTTTTTCAAATTGAAGGGCACCCGGTCTGTGTGCCTGAATTGCAATTTTTGCTTCCCAAATAAGACTTTTTAAATGTAGAAATTCATCTCTATATTTTATTTGACTCTGACATGTTCGATCATTCACTGAACACTCAGGCATTTGACAAAAGAGATCAAGAAGTCCTGGCTGGGTGCAGTGGCTCATGCCTGTAGTCCCAGCACTGTGGGAGGCCGAGGATAGAGTTCGAGACCAGCCTGACCAACATGGTGAAACCCCATCTCTACTAAAAATACAAAAATTAGCCGGGTGTGGTGGCATGCACCTGTAATCCCGGCTACTTGGGAGGCTGAGGCAGGAGAATTGCTTGAACCCAGGAGGCGGAGGTTGCAGTGAGCCAAGATCGAGCCATTGTACTCCAGCCTGAGTGACAAGAGCAAAAATCCATCTTAAAAAAACGAAATATAGAAGTCCCCAGCATCAGAGCTGTGCATCTCACATAAGAGCGAAGGAATCTCTGGCAGTCAGGGCTGGGGGAAGGCATGAGAGTATAGGACTTTCAATTTTACTCAGCCAATTTGAAAAGAAATGTAAAGTAATTTAACTGTATAGTTAGGAAAAGTGTCATTGTTATACTGTAACAAACATAGAAATAATGGAGAAAATGCAAAATTTTCATGATTTTAAAAATAACACAGTATCCCAGAATTTGCAAGATTGTGATAGTTCATGTGTTTCAAAACTGTCATGTAGTTGGGATGACAGGCATCCGCCACCACTCCTGGCTAATTTTTGTATTTTTTGTAGAGAGACGAGGTTTTGCCATGTTGCCCAGCCTGGTCTCAAACTCCTGGACTCAAGCAATCGACCTGCTTTGCCTCCCAAAGTGCTGGGATTATAGGCGTGAGCTACCGTGCCTGGCCCAATATATTTACTTATTTATGTATTTAGCTTTTATTTTTATTTATTTATTTTTTTTTGGAGACAGGGCCTCACTCTGTCATCTAGGCTGGAGTGCAGTGGCATAATCTCAGCTCACTGCAACCTTCGCCTCCACGGCTCAAGTGATTCTCGTGTCTCAACCTCCCAAGTAGCTTAGACTACAGGTGTGTGCCACCATACTTGGCTAATTTTTGTATTTTCAATAGAGATGGGATTTCATCATGTTGACCAAGCTGGTCTCAAACTCTTGACCTCAAGTGATCTGCCTGCCTCAGCCTCCCAAAGTGTTAGGATTACAGGCGTGAGCCACTGTACCTGGCCCAATATATTTATGTATTTATTCATTTTTATTTTTGAGGCAGAGTCTTGCTTTGTTGCCCAGGCTGTAGTGCAGTGGCACGATCTCAGCTCACTGCAACATTTGCCTTCCAGGTTCAAGCGATTCTCCCGCCTCAGCCCTTGAGTAGCTGGGATTACAGGCACAAGCCACGATGCCCAGCGATTTTTTGTATTTTTAGTAGATACAGGGTTTCACCATGTTGGCCAGGCTGGTTTCAAACTCCTGACCTCAAGTGATCCACCCTCCTTTGCCTCCCAAAGTGCTGGGATTCCAGCTGTGAGCCACCGCGTCCAGCCTTATATGTATTTTTAATGGCAAAAATAATACATTGATACATGCTTGTTTTAAAAATATTTATAATTCAGACTTATATGGAGTAAAAAATTTAATGTCCTCCCATGCCACAAGTACTCTCTAGACAAGTACATCCCTCCTTAGAATAGGGAAGAGAATTCTGTAACATGTCTTTACGAAAGTTTATATAGTGAATTACTTATGTTTCAATTGTTTCCATTCTTCTGCCATCACACACACAAAAAAAATGCTGCAATGAACATCCTTCTACATATGCCACTGCATGCTTGTGAAAGTCTGTCTATAAGGTAAATTCCTAGAAATGGAAATGTTAGATAAAAGGCATGAATATGTATTTAAAATATACATGGTTTAGAGGCCGGGTGATGTGGCTCACACCTGTAATCTCAGCACCTTGGAAGGCCGAGGTGGGAGGATTGCTCAAGCCCAGGAGTTCAAGACCAGCCTGGGCAACACAGGCGAAACCCCATCTTTACCAAAAATGCCAAAATTAGCTGAATATGGTGGCCTGTGCCTGTAGTCCCAGATACTCAGGCAGATGAGGTGGGAGGATCACTTGAGTCTGGGAGGCAGAGGTTGTAGTGAGCCGAGATTGTGCCACTGTACTTCAGCCTGGGGACAGAGCCAGATCCCATTTTTAAAAAAACCTAGGCGGGCATGGTGGCAGGCACCTGTAATCCCAGTTACTTGGGAGGCTGAGGCAGGAGAATCGCTTGAACCCAGGAGGAGAAGGTTGCAGTGAGCTGAGATTGTGCCACTGAACTCCAGCCTGGATGACAGAGCGAGACACTCTCAAAACAAACAAACAAACAAAAAAACAAAATTTACGTGATTTTCAGTGGCTTCCTAGTATATCACATTAAAAATGGTCCCAAATAGGCCTTACACAGTGGCTTACATCTGTAATCCCAGCACTCTGGGAGGCCAAGGCAGGTGAATCACCTGAGGTCAGGAGTTCGAGACTAGCCTGGCCAACATGGTGAAACTCCATCTATACTAAAAATACAAAAATTAGCCAGTCATGGTGGCAGGTGCCTGTGATACCAGCTACTTGGGAGGCTGAGGCAGGAGAATTGCTTGAACCCAGGAGGCGGAGGTTGCATGAGCCAAGATCGCACCACTGCATTCCAGCCTGGGTGACACAGCAAGGCTCCGTCTCAAAAAAAAAAAAAAAAAAAAAGGTCCCAAGTAAAATAACTGTTGCAATAGTCTTCAGGGAATCATAACAAGTCAACAGTTGAACCTGAACTTTAATTTTTGATTATAGACTACAACCCTGTTGAGTATGTGCCATACAAAAATGGACTCTGTTTAAAAAGAAGATGAGGGGAAGTCCTATGATGCCATGCCATCGGGTGGAATTTCCTTGGGCAAATACTTTACTATTATGATGAACTGTGAGTGATTCATTTAACAAATATACCACCTGCCTAATCATCCCATTTAGGCCTTACATCAAGTCCATTTCCTCTACTTGGGAACTAGACTCCATCCCTTTCCAAGACTTACACAAAGACATAGCTCAGCGGCTTTCTCTTCTCTCTTCGATATCACTTATTTTCTGTTTATCCTGGATAATTTTGATCAACATACAAACATGGTGTTTCTTCACACCCCACTTCTTTATTCACCTTTATAGTAAGATCCCTAAAATCATTTTCAGTGCTCTGTTTTAATTTCTCTCCTTTCATTTGTATTTGAATCTACTCCAGTAAGGTTTAAATGCCCATTTCTCCATCGAAAATGTTCTTATTAAGAACATCACACCCAGGAAATGACTCAGAGCAAGAGGACAGCTTCAATTCCCTATGATTTCATCTCCTACCTAGTCAATCAGCACTCTTGGCCCACTGGCTTCCCCCCACCCAGCAAGTTGTCCTTAAAAACTCTGATCCCCAAATGCTCGGGGAGACTGATTTGAGTAATAATAAAACTTCAGTCTCCTACACAATAAAAACCAGCAAACAAACAAACAAAAAATCAGAGGCTGCTGGTGGTTGCTCATACCTGTAATCCCAGCACTTCGGGAGGCTGAGGTGGGAAGATCACTTGAAACCAGGAGTTGGAGACCAGCCTGGGCAACATGGTGAGACCCATCTCTACAAAAAATTTATTTATCTATTTATTTTAAAAAAGAACAACAGTGACCTCTATATTTCTTTTATTAAAATAAATTTTATTGTGTATATTTGAGGTTTACAACCTCAAATCCCACCACTTTGGGAGGCCGAGGCAGGTGGATCGCTTGAGGCCATGAGTTCCAGACCAGCCTGGCCAACATGGGGAAACCCTGACTCTACTAAGTCTGTATGTACTAGGATACATATAGACAGTGAAATGCTTACTATAGTGAAGCAAATTAACACATCTACCATCTCACAATTCCTTTTTTTGTGGCAAGAGCAGCTAAAATTTGCTTATTTAACAAAAGTCCCTAATTTTACTAACTGTAGTGCTTGCTGTACATTAGATCTCTAGTTTATCCTACATATCTGCTTGTTTGTATCTTTTTTTTTTTTTTTCTTTCTTTTTGAGATGGAGTCTCTTTCTCTGTCACCCAGGCTGGAGTGCAGTGGTGCGATCTTGGCTTACTGCAACCTCCGCCTCCTGGTTTCAAGCTATTCTCCTGCCTCAGCCTCCCAAGTAACTGTGACTGCAGGCACGTGCCACCATGCCTGGCTAATTTCTTGTATTTTTTGTAGAGACAGGGTTTAACCATGTTGGCCAGGCTGGTCTCAAACTCCTGACTTCAAGTGATCCACCCACCTCAGCTTCCCAAATTTCTGGGATTACAGGCGTGAGCCACTGCCCCCGGCCTGCTTGTTTGTATCTTTTGACCTACATCTCCCCATTTCCTCCCCACCCCAATCTCTACATTTCTTGCACCAATTTCTCTATAGCACTTATCACTACTGACATACTATATATTTTACTTCGATTTGTTTATTGAATTTCTCTCTTCACTATAGGTTAAGCTCTATAAGAAGAATGATTTTATTGTTTTTTTTTTTTTTTTCATCGTTGTATTCCCAGAATCTACAGCATTGCCAAGAGTAATAAATTTGTCATGGTTGTTGAGACAGGGTCTCGCCCTGTTGCCCAGGCTGAAGCGCAGTTCCATGATCGTGTCTCACTGCAACCTCCACCTCTCTGGCTCAAGTGATTTTTCCTGCTTCAACTTCCTGAGTAGCTGGGAAAAGAAGTATGCACCATCATGCTGGGCTAATTTTTGTAGTTTTGGTAGAGACAGGGTTTCATCACCATGTTGCCCAGGCTGGTCTCGAACACCTGGGCTCAAGTGATCTATCTACCCAACGTGGCTTCCCAAAGTGCCTGGGTTACAGGTATGAGCCACCATGCCTGCCTGACAAATGAGTAATAGTTGTCCCATATATAGTTAAATGAATTAATTTATGCTTATATTCTGCTTGAGGAAAGACAGACAGCAAACAAACATGTAAAAATATATAGAATGTCATAGTAACGCATTCTATGGAAAAAGAGCAGTTAGGAGAATGGAGAACATCATGCCATGCTTATAGGTAAAAGGGTTGCTATTTTATAGAGTGATCAGAAAATGCGTCTCTAATAAGGCAACATTTGAACTGAGGCCTGAAGGAAGAAAGGCAGTAAGCCATACAGGAGAGTACACGTCCAGGAAGGGAATACAGTAAGCGCTAACATCCTGAGGTGGAAATTTTCTTGGATGTTTGAGAAATAGAAAGGAAATTAGTATAGCAAGAGCAAAGTAGTTGAGGCAGAGAGTTCCAGGAAATGTGCTAGAAAGGATGTAGGAAGTGTGTTCACATTTGGTTTTGCAAGCATTTAGCTTGTAAGCCTGGGTAACATGACAAAACCCCATCTCTAAAAAAAATTCAAAAATTAGCTGAGTGTAGTGGTGCACATCTGTAGCTCCAGCTACTCGGGAGGCTGGGGTGGGAGAATTGCATGAGCCCAGGAGCTGGAGGCTGCAGTGAGCCGAGATTACACCACTGCACTTCATCCTGGGTGACAGAGGGAAACACTGTCTCAAAAAAAAAAAAAGAAAGAAAGAAAAAGAAGAAAAAAAGAAAAAAATTTATCTTTTACTCAAGTGGGAAATAAGCCCCTGGAAGGTATAAAAAAGAAGTGTGGCATGATCACAAAACTCTAGCCAGTGTGCTGAGACTAGAATATAAGAAGCATGGGATAGAGATGCAAACAAGTTAAGAAGTTACAACAAAAATATAAGTAAGCTGAATGCAGCAACATATGAAAAGGTGATATATCATGACCAATTGGGATTAATCCCAGGAAGGCAAGGTTGGTTTAACATCTGAAAATTAACCAATATAATACATTTTATTAACAGAATAACGGACAAAACCATATGATCATCTCAGTGTAAGCTAAACATATTGCCAAAATTTCATGATAAAAATTCTTAACAAACAGAAAAGAAGGAACTTCTTCAACCTGGAAAAGGACATCTACAGATCACCCCAGCTAACATCATGTGTAATGGTGAAAGGCTGAATGCTTTTCTTTTAAGGTCAGGTACAATACAAGGAGCTGCATTCCAACCACTTCTATTCAGCATTGTACTAGAGGTGCTAGCCAAGGTAATTAGGCAAGAAAGTGAAACAAAAGTTTCCAGATTAAAAAAGAAAAAGTAAAATTATCTTCATTTGCAGATGACATGATCATTGTATTAGTCTGTTCTCATGCTGCTTATAAAAACATACCCAAGACTGGATAATTTATAAAGGAAAGATGTTTGACTCACAGTTCCCCATGGCTGGGGAGGCCTCACAATCATGGCAGAAGAGCAAGGAACGTTTCACATGGTGGCAGGCAAGAAGAGCATGAGAGCCAAGCCAGAGGGAAACCCCTTATGAAATCATCAGATCTTGAGAGACTTATTTACTACCAGGAGAACAGTATGGGGGAAACGCCCTTATGATTCAATTATCTCCCACTGTGTTCCTCCCACAACACATGGGAATTATGGGAGCTACAATTCAAGATGAAATTTGGGTGGAGACACAGACAAACCACATCAATTTTTTTCTTTTTTTTTTTTTTTTTTTTTTTTTTTTTTTTTTTT